>NC_091017.1:79425054-79645632 GCF_041296385.1 Aphelocoma coerulescens | reverse complement strand
ATTCAGAAAAAAAATTCAGACCACAGTGAGACGTCCCAAAAGCGACCCCTTCCGCAAGGCCTCCCTCCCTCCTAAGGGCCCAGGCTCGCTTACCTGCCGCTTCCAAACTTCACCTCCGCAGCTGCTCACGGCACCTAAGACAACAAAACAGAAAACGTCACTGTGGCCCTCGAGAATATTAATCCCCAGGGGTCCTCCGCACCAGTACCCTGGCTCACCTCAAATCTTCATCCGATTCCAGAGGCGGCCCAGAAAATACCTGCAAAGCGAAAAGGTACATGCTTAGCACACTGCCACATACCGCTCGCCTATTACTTGCCCCACTTAAAGGCCAACTCACCTGATTGTCTCTATTTCTTGGCACATCCAAGGCAGCAGCAGCACCTGCAAAGAAACAAAGCAAAAAACATCCTGAAAGACTCTGAAATCACAACCTCCCCCCTCCAATTAAAGTACACTGTACCTATAGCTTAAGCTTGCACCCACCTGGCTGCCAGCATCCCCGACCGGGACATCTTGCCGGTGGACCGCCTAAAATGCGCAAAAAATAACAGATGCTTAGAGCTGCACCAGAAATTGATAAGTGAGGAAGAAAAACTAGTTCAGTCCACTAGTCACCACTTACCTCACTCACTTCACCTTGATGGCTGAGATCCAGCTTGACCTCCTAAAAATAAAGACAAAGAACAATGCTGTAACACAGCCACCATTTGCGCTTGCTCCACAAACACAAATGGTGACTGACCTTCCGGTGGGAACCCCGTCACCCGGTCCAGGGCGCTCTGCCACGGATTTAATCCCTCCGCATCTGAAAGAAAGCGATGACAAAAGTCAAAGTGCTGCATGAGAACTTCACAGCCCCAGCTATCTTGTGTCAATCTAGGAATACCATCTAGAGGCCAAACTACAGCCTACACCACAAGTTACAAGTCCCCAGGCCTTGTCCTATTACACCCATATGCCAGACCGTGCAGCAGGGCAGAGCAGCTCCGGGCCAAATTTACGCAGACACCTGTGACACAGGAAAGGACAAAGGAGGGGATGCGATGAAGAGAGAAAACCCTCGTAGAGAAGAACGATCGCAAGGACCGAGAGACCGAGGAATGAGATGACCTAGGCGAGACCGACGGTGAGCCGATGAGGCTCGAAGAACCCCGGCAGAAGGACTTATTCCGAGAACCGCAAAGACGGATGCCCGAGAATCGTACGGTCAGAATCCTCTACCGCTCTTTGCATTCTGACAAGTCCTAATCCGCTATAATGGATCATTGCGGCATACAGCTGTGAATACAGCTCAGAACAAGACCATAAAAGACATCTGACTCGACGCTTCTAAAGAGAGATGCAATTCTGATACACCTCCAAGCTCTTGAGTCAAAGGATCGATGGTATCGGCACCGGGCCAAAGAGCACCGAGAGCAGAGATGCTAAGAATAACACCCAACATTTCCAATAAGCATCTCAAAGGGCTAAGGCAAAAGACCTGCAACAGAAGATGCCCAAAAGACACAGAACATACAATAGACAAGTGACACACACCGGGACTGCTCTGCTCTGCACACCTCGGCATTGTGATCAAAAGTGAGACTTGCCCTTTATGTGGCCTAAGGGGCCCCTTCCTGGACATCCCCACCTCCATATCTGACTCAAAAATCCCTCCTGGCGAGCCCTGACCCAACACCGCACATTCATTCCCTCAGTGGATTGTAGCCCTCAACTTATCTCTCAGGCATCTGGAGATGGGAATCCTCCTCAGGCACAACAGAAGGCCGGCTCACCCTCTGGGAAGCTCCTGTCATCACCGGGCTGTCGTCTCCTAGTCAGCCACAATAAAGAAAACCAAACATCACTACAGGAACTTAGTGGCACGTCGGCCAAAGCCCCAACAATTCCGCTACTCACCGTCCCCTAAGAAGGCCGGGGTCCTCCGACCGCGCTCCGAGGCCGACGCCGTCATCGCGGGGTATGCCTGGGTTAAGAGGAGACAAGGTGGTGTGGCATTGCTGAAACTTAAGTGGACCCTCCCTCCTCCTCCCTCCCTGACTCACCGCAACTCCACGGCCGTGGATGTACCAGAAGGTACCTCAGAAGAGAAAATGTAAAGGCTTCGTTGCAGAGTCCCGTAATACTTCCAGAGCGCTCACGACGGTGGCAAACCGGGTCTGTCGGGCGGTCGGCGAGAAGGTTCGGCATAAAAAAAGCGGACCCCCTAAAACACACAAATGACAATGGATGCTTAGAACTGCACCGGAAATTGATAACCGAGCAATAACAACTCATTCTGTCCACCGGTCACCGCTTACCTCGCTCCATCGACCTTGACTACTGCTATCCAGCTTTACCTCCTGAAAGCAAAGACAAAGAACAATGCTGTAACATAGCCACCATTTACAGTTACCCCACAAACACAAACGGCGACTGACCTTCTTGCGGGAACCCCCTCGCCCGGTCTTGGGCGCCCTGACAGATTTCATCCATCTGCATCTGAAAGAAAGCGATGACAAAAGTCAGAGTCCTGCATGATAACAGCTCCAGGCATCCTGTGTCAATCTAGGAATACCAGCTAGAGGCCAAACTACACCCTATATTACAGATTTCAAGGCCTTGGGACTTGTCCTACTGCACCTATACACCAGACTACACGGCGGGGCAGAGCAGCTCCGGGCCAAACCCATGCAGGCACCCGTGACACAGGAAATGACAAACGAGGAGATGCGATGAAGAGAGAAAACTCTGGCAAGAGGAATGACCGCAAGGACCGAGAGAATGCGGAGCGAGATGATCTCGGCGAGACCGACGAGGCTCGAAGAAGATGCTAACGGAAGGGCTTATTCCGAGAACCGCAAAGATGGATGCCCGAGAATTGTCCGGTCAGAATCCTCTACCGCTCTTTGCATTCTGACAAGTCCTAATCCTCTGTAATGGATCACTGCGGTGCACAGCTGTGAATATAGCTCAGAACAAGACCATAAAAGACCTCTGACTCAATGCCTCTGAAGGGAGATGCGATTCCAATGTGCATCCAAGCTCGTCGGTCAAAGCTCCGACGGTATCGGCACCCGGCCGAGGAACACGGATGCTAAGGATGATGCCTGGCATTTCCGATAAGCTGGCCCCTCGAAGGGCTAAGGAAAAAGACCTAAGACACAAGATGCCCAAAAGACACAGAACATACAACAGACAAGTGACACGACACGCACCGGGACTGCTCTGCCCGCCTCGGCATTGTGATCAAAAGTGAGACTTGCCCTTTATGTGGGCTAAGGGGCCCCTTCTTGGACATTCCCGCCTTCAAAGCTGACTCAAAAATCCCTCCCGGCGAGGCCCGACCCGGCACCCTGCTTTCATCCCCTCAGTGGGTCGTAACCCTCGACTTATCTCTCGGACGTCCGGGATGTGAATCCGCCTCGGGTGCAAAATAAGGCTACCTCGCTGTCCGGGAAGTTCCTGCCATCTCCTAGTCAGCTACAACAAAGAAAACCAAAACATCAGAAAATGTAAAGGCTTCATTGCAGAGTCCCATAACACTTTGGGAGGGCTCACGAGGGCAGCGAGCCGGCTCTGTCGGCCGGTCGGTGAGGGGATTTGGCATAATACAAGTGGACTGCTCAAAACACGCAAATGACGATGGCCGCTTAAAGTTTAGAGTACCGGCACTCGGCACCCGAGCGATAACAACTTTTTCCTTCCACCGGTCACCGCTTACCTCACTAACTTGACCTTGACTGCTGAGATCTGGCTTTATCTCCTAAAAGAAAGAGACAAAGAACAGTGCTATAACATAGCCATCATTTACACTTGCCCAGCACAGACAAACAGTTACTGACCTTCCTGCGGGAATCCCCTCACCCGGTATGGGGCGCTCTGCCACAGATTTAATCCATCTGCATCTGAAAGAAAGCGATGACAAAAGTCAAAGGGCTGCATGAGAATTTCACGGCTCCGACCATCTCGTGTGAATTTAGGAATATCATCTAGAGCCCAGCTACAACCTACATTACAAATTTCAAGTCCCCAGGCCTTGTTCTATTACACCTATGTGCCAGACTATGCGGCAGGGCGGAGCAGCTCCGGGCCAAACCCGTGCAAGCACCCGTGACACAGGAGATGACAAATGAGGAGACACGACAAGGACAGAAAACTCTCTGCGAAAAGAACGACTGCAAGCACATCAAAGGGCTAAGGCAGAAGACACGAGACACAAGATGCCCAAAAGACACAGAACGTAACAATAGACAGGTGACACGACACGCACCGGGATTGCTCTGCCCTGCGCACATCGGCATTGTGATCAAAAGCGAGACTTCCCTTTATGTGGGCTAAGGGGCCCCTTCTTGGATATCTCCATCTCCAAAGCTAATTCAAAAATCCCTCCCGGCAAGTTCCAACCCGACACCCCGCTTTCATCCCCTCCGTAGGTCAGAGCCCTCGACTTATCTCTCGGATGTCCGGGGATGCGAACGTGCCTCGGGTGCAAAAAGAAGGCTGGCTCTCGCTACCCGGGAAGGTCCTGCTGTCGCTGGGCTGTTGTCTCTTAGTCAGATACAATAAAGAAAACCAAGATCAAACTATGAGTTTAGTGGCAAATCGCAACAAGTCGGCAGCTCGCTTCGCTCCTAAGTGCCCCTAGATTCTCAAGGCCCTAGCTTTATCCCTAGTCTAAGGCTGCGGCTGCTATTGTGAGAGGCACCCAGGGTAGCAAGGGACAGAGTTACAAGGTGTTTCCATAAATGCATGGGATGTGTTTGCATGCCATAAAACTTGTAAATGAGGCTGCTATGCTTATGGAAAGGCCTTAAGCGGCTCCCAAATACACCGTGCCGCCTTCAAAAGCCCCCTGCTGTAACTCCTAACCCGCTACCCTGCTCGTCCTCCCTCTCCCGGTCGCAATCCTCAACTTCCCTATCGGAAGCCTCAATCTCGGACACCATCTACGGCACGAGGTAGATCCCTTTTTGGACACAATGAATTCACTGAAAAAATTTGAAGTATCCCACTCAACACAACCCGGAATAGCAGGAAGTTGCACTGCTCCAAAAAAAAAAAACCTTAGCACAAAACCAGAAATTATAAAACCACCTTACCAACCCTAAACATGTAACCCAAATGAGTGAACTTAAATATTACCTGTATTCCATGGTATCTTCTTCCCGATGTCTTCAAAGCCTCTGTTGCTTTAGAGGCTAAAAGAGCCTGCTGAAAGCAAGCTGAGATAAGCAGAAAGATCCCCATCACTGAAATGAGAGGAGAGCTCTTACCCCACTCACTCCCAGAGAGGGAATGACTCCCCTTGCAAAAGCCTGGGCTTAATATACCCCTGGCCGGGTCCGCCCCTCGTTCCCATGATGCCCAGGGAAAAGGGAGGAGCCAAATCCTGCAAGGTATAAAAGCCCTCCTAGGAGTTGCCACTGTTTGGCTCCTCTGACTTAAATTTGAGGTGAGTAAAGGGCTTGGTAGGAAACTCTTCAGGGAAACGACGATGCTTTCTTTTTTTGCTTTTATATTGAGCAAAAGGGTGGCCGGCCGGTAAGAAATCAAACTTTGTGTTTTGGGAACTCAGCTAGGTAATTTGTTGTTAAGTTGCATAATTATTCCCTAGTAATTACTGAGTAGTACTCCACCTGTGGCTTAGTAGGGTAGAGAAGAATAGTAGTTTTATTAACGATGTAACTCTCCTTGGGACCTCTAATTAAGGCTATATACATTATAAATAAAAATAAGACTTCTTAATACCCTCCTAGCTGCTATTAGGGTTACGTCCGTGCGGGGCTCGCTCCCGTATGACGTTCGGTACCGGGGCTTGGGTAGGAGCACCCTGAGATGCAATTTAAATCCTTAAAATGCTCAAAAAGGGAGAGCTTTCTTTGACTGAAGTCTTTAAAATGAGGGAACGGGCAGGAGTTGCCTCCACTTGAACCGATACAATGGCAAATTAATGGCTTCTCCCCTTCAATTTAATCCCCTAACCTATTGGGAAAAGAGGGGTTTTCCTCACTTTAAAACTCTCTGGTGCTGGAAAAAGGGGGATTTTTCCTCAATTCAATCCCTTAGAAAGGAGGGAGAACTGGGCTTCCCCCTCAATTTAAACCTTACAATGATGGAAAAGGGGGAGATGAAAGGGACCTCACATACTGCCCTGCCCGCTCAGGTGCTGCCCCTTGGCACGAGAGCTTTTCCCTGGGTGTTTTCTTGAAGCGATGCTCCTTACCCGGGTGCATCCGGCCGCTCCCCGGCTCCTGCGGAGCGCTGCGACCGTTGTTCCCGAAGCGTCTCTCGGGACGCCGCCGTTGGCCCCTCTCGACCGGCAGCTCCCCGTGTAGGTGTGCCTCGGGAACCCTCTGAAAGCGACCTCTGGCAGAGCCGCCCCCTCCTCATCCACGCCGGTCGCGCTCGGTGCTGCCGCACCTCGGAGCGGGGGGATGAGGCGGAGAAAGGTCCTGCCGGTCGTTCCCTCCCCTACGTGGGCCGTCGTCCGCCCCCGAAACGCCGGGGTGTGGGGCTTTCCTTTCCGTGGAAAAGGACCGGCCTTCTCGTCCGGGTGCACGTGGCCAAAATTGGGATCCCGCCTCCAAAATTCCCTATGTCCTAGGCTTGTACTTACTGAGGAAATTCCCTGCCGATCGCAAGCGATTACCGGTAATGGTTCTTCCATAATTGTTACTGACTTCCGTTTCCTTTGAAGTGTTTGACGTGTTCCTCGAGGGGGTCGAGGGTTTGGCCGGGTCGTTTATGGCCCGTCCCGGCAGGCCCGGACCGAACCCGAGCGCCCCCGTCGCCGGTCCGCCCTGAATTTCAGTGAAATATTGATATTGTTTATAAATACTCCCTTTCCCTGCTACTCGGTCTTTCCTCGTGTATCTGCAGGGAGAGGGTTTACTCTATCCCTTGATCCCACCCGCAGCTCTCCGGCCCAAATGCCGATGCTTGCGGACACGATCTAAGCAGAAAACTACTACGAGTGTTGGCTTTTTGAAGTAAAAGTCTTATTGTACATCTGGCTGTACAATTTAAAAAAATGCATCTATTGATGGTCATTATAGGAAAGCTTTTCAGAGGAGAAAATACCCATTTTGGTAGCACAGATCCCATTTTGACAATACTGCATTTTTGTGGGTTTGGGAATCCTGCCTGTACAAGACATCTGAAAATCGGTATTTTACAATTTGATATTTGGAAACGGGGTCATTTTGATATTTTGGAACTTGATATTCTGTCGTTTTGAAATGGAATTAGTTTGGTATTTTGGAACCTGGTATTCTGATATTTGGAAACCAGGTAACTTTGGTATTTTGGAACTTGGTAATTTGTAACTGGGTTACTTTGGTATTTCTGAACGTGTTCTGGCAATTTGAAACTGGGTTACTTTGCTACCTCTGAACGTGGTGTTCTGGTATTTTGAAACTAGGCTATTTTAATATTTTGGAACTGGGTATTGTGGTTGTTTGAAACTGTTTTTCTGGTATTTTGAAATTTGGGTTTCTATGATTTTGAACGAGGTTATTCTGGTATTTTGTTCCAAAATACCAGACAAATAACAAACAAAACAAAGAACAAAATTTTTCTGTAGGCTGTTTTTTTGGTGTATTTGTAGGCTTTTTTTTTTTCCCTGTGTATTGTATGATGAGCTTTTACTGGTTTTGTAACCTCGGGGTTTGGTTTTTTGTAATCTGCGCCTGGCAGGGACCTGGGGCATCCCGGTCGAGTCTCTAGGCTTCGTTTGCTGTCTTCCGCTACGATTAACAGTTCCTGGCATGGGAACTGTTAAATGACAGACTATATGATGAGACGCTTCCTGAAACAAATTAATTCCAGCTAAATGACTCTTCCTGCTCTGCAGTTCCTATACCCGGCCCGGTTTAAATCCGTACCTAGCCCGACTCTTCGGTCCTTCCGTTTCCTACCGCTCTGCTCGGGGCTTTGCACCTCACGCTCTTTCCTCCCTCGGTGGCGTCACGGCAGAATGCGGCGAGGTTTTGGCCGGCACTTGACGTCTCCGAGATGAACTTACCGAGAATTCTTCTGCTTTTCGCTGCACCTGCCACAACAACATTTGTTCACTGAAATAAATGCTTTCCACAATGAACTAAAGGTGTAAGGGAACAAGCGCTGCACTGTTGGGGAGGAGGATAGTTTGGCAAGGGAATTACACAGATCTGGAGGCTTGGCAGAATTGAAAAAAAGGCAAGAAAAACACAAGAACTCCAAGCCCAAGCTACATCCACTACACAAAACATATTGGCCATAAAAGCAAGAAATTCCCATCTGCTTCTAAAAAACCTAAGCAGCACAAAATAAAATCTATTTTGCTAGAGTTCTGCTTACCATAAAAAACCCTGATTAATTTAATCATGACACTTAAACTTCAGGCATATTAGAAAACTTGTACTGTCTGAAATGTCAGGGGAGGCTGATGCAGCAGCTCCACCCCAGTCACTGTGCTGGAAAGCACAGGAGGCACCTGCTACATCACAGGTACTTTTGGAAATAAATAAAACGCAGCACTTTAGGTTGTGACAGATTGTAAAGCACTGTACCTAAAAGCCCCATAACATAAACATGTACTGAAGCTGAAGCAAGCACCACATTGGAAGCTTCTTTCCATCCTGTTCCTTCCACCCACTTGCTGCAGTTCCCTGGGAGCTGCCAGGAGCACTTACTTGCACTGAAGCATCTCCCATGATGAATTTTGCCCCTTCAATAACAGCTAAGTAGGAGAACCGGAGCTGATCTGCAGTCTGGATGAGCCCCATCCTGTACTTCCTCATTTCCAGGAGAACCTGCTTAACGTCCACGGAAGAAGGGTCTTTCCGTTTGTCCATCTGCAGATAAAAACGTGAAACGTGTTTTCTGCTCTGATGAGGTTCACTACAATGACTCACTTTGTGGTAAGGCCTTCACACCACCCTCCACATTACAGAACGAATGAACTCACATACAATTGGTATCAACGGCTCTTTACTGGGTCTCCAAAAACACACAGGGGAAAACACTGGGCCTCAAAAATGCTGCTTTCCCTGAAAGCAAAGCCTGTCTTTGCGAATCACTCTGAAAACTGGAGACTTTTCTTCCCCTAACTCAAAATGGCCACTTAGGAATGAGACCTGCCTTGGAATACACTCCCAAAACAGCAGAGTAAAACAACAGGAAATCACAGGGAACCCCTCCAGCCCCTGCTCCAGCTCCTTTAAGGCTGCACCAAAGCTCCCCTGAAGGTGCCTGTGCAGGAGAGGTGGCCCTGCAGGTGGCCCTTACCAGCAGCAGACAGGTGTCCACCAGGCAGAAGGTGCCCGACCTCCCGATGCCAGCGCTGCAGTGCACCACGACCGGGCCGTGCCCGGGGCTCGGCGAGCCCGACTCCCGCACCTTGAACGGGAAATTCAGGAACGAGGCCGGCGACTCTGGGACCCCAAAGTCGGGCCAGGTGGTGTAGTGAAAGTGCAGAATCTCCCGAGTTTCCTGGGTCTGCAAAAACAGGGTTTGGGAACAGTTTTAGTTTGGATACACCAGTCAGAAGGACTGACTTAAATTCCAAGGACAAAGTTTCAGGGAGTCTCAGGGAGTTTTTATAGCTGCACAGCCAAGAAACTAATTACAAGTAATTGTCTCTTGTTGTGAAGGTCTCCACTGGGACCAAAGGGAATTGGGTAAGTAAATTTACTTATTTACAATTCAGCTATTTCAGTGCAGCTCAGAAGCCTGTGTCACTCTGGGTATGGCTGAGACATGAAACCGCCTGGAGTGTCCCCAGGTACGTCTCAGAAATATCCAAGAGTTTCATTTCCATGACATCTCATGCAGAATCATCAAATCCAGACCAATTCGTGACCCCCAATTTCAAGCCAATCTCCTGGCCCGGCTGCGGCGCGATTCATCTGGTGCCCCGAGATGGGACCCTCTCTGCCCGGCTGCCGGATCCAGGGGTAAGCGGACCTCCCGGTCGCGACCCTGAATTTTCAGGGGGAGCTCGGCTGTCCTTTGGCTCGCGGCGAGGGCGGACAAGGACCATCTGCACCAAATTAAGGTATTTGCTATTCCTTTTAAACACAGAAATACCTGCAGGTCCAGGGTTCGAGTCCCTGAGGGTGGGTTGAAAGTCCCGAAGAAGACTGGGTCTCCCAAAATTAGTCCTGGGCAAGAAAAAAAAGTACTTTTAAGGGGTTGGACCCCACTGGGAAAGGTACCTTTAAGGGGCTGGACCCCACTGGCGTGTGCTATTGTACTGCTATTTTTGTTTTGTCTGTCGCTATTCTGCTGCTGTGTGAGTGAGAGTGGATGAGACGTGCTGTCAAAGTACAAAGCGAGTGAGAGGCTCTATCTGCGGTTCCGTACCCCGGCGACGGGCTCGACCGGAGGAAAGCGAAGCGTTTGGCAAAGAGCGAATGAGCATAAATCACATAAACTGTCGGTTTGGAATTCAACCTTACTGTCCAAAGGGGGTGGATTTTAGAGGAGAAAGATTTTAGCTATTGAATTGAAAACATGCAGACCCCCAACGCCTTTCTGATATAGCTCCATCTGATTTCCCTTTTGAAATCCCGTGTTAAGTGTGAGAAAACGGTTCTAAAGCTTGTCTTTGTGTGCATGTATTAATTGTGAGAGAAAGTGGTATTGTATTTCTACTAGATGGAGTGGGTGGTGTCCAAGCTGCCAGAGGAGAGAGCTTGGTATCAGACTAGAAAGAGCAGGAATAAAGAACTTGCCAGAAAAGGAAAGTGCAGATAATGTTAAAGGGGAGAGTGGCAGAGAATAGTGAGAAATTTGAGAGGAGCTGGTTAGAAAAGTACAGCAAGCGTACGGAAGAAGAGATGAGGAAAAGGCAAAAGCAATGGCAAAGGTGATGGCAGAGGTTGTAAGAATTGTGGACATTGTGGTTAATAGGTTTGGGTGTTTAGTTCCCTTTTCTGCTTGGTGTTTTGTGCGGAGCTGCGAGGCTCCTGTTATGTGGTGCTTGTGCAGAGCTGAAAGGCTCCTGTTTGGAGGGGACCCGTGCCCCTGTGCCTTTTGTGTTTTGTTGTGAAAAGCCAAAATTGGCAGGTTTCGGTTCTGAGGTGAATCCGGAGCTCCTATCTTGTGGGGAACCCTCCCCTGCCACCGGTCTGTGGTTTATTGTGGAGAACTAGAATTGGCAGATTCTAATCCTGCGGCCAATTCTGCAGCTGCTGCCTTGTGGGGATGGTGTTGTCCCTGTGCAGGCCCAGGTATTTGTCATGCGGCCTCATCTACGGGGGCTGTAAAGAAACCTATGGGGAGAATGTTTTGCTGTCCTTCCTTGGTTAATTTGTTAGTCACCTCTCTACTCCTGGGGTGGACTTGGTAAAAAAAAAAAATATTGAGATAAGGAACAATTGGTTACTAAAAGATGATTGATTACTAAATATGTGATTGGTTATTTAAAAAAAAAAAAAAAGGCGACTCAAATGCCTGATTCACAGACTGCAACTCTTGCAAAACTTTTAAAAGCAGTCTCGCTCCCTCCGCTGAAGAATCGATTGGAAGAAACCCCACCGAAAACCTGTGGGAGACAACAAAAGTGGTGCGACAAGCACTTCATAGAATAAAACCTAAAACTCCACTTGAATAAGTTAATGCAATTAAACTCTTGTTTCACTCAGACATATTTTTTTGGGGGAAGTTTGTTTCTTTTCTCTTTTCTAGGAATGTCAAATGTCCCGACATCAAAGATAAAGCAAGCAGTTTGAGAGCAAGGAAACTGCAAGCAGCAAAATCACACCTAAATGTGATAACCGTTGCTTCGCTGTCACTTTGTGTTAGCCCTATAAAGTTTTACTTCTTTTTTAATAATCGGTCTAGTGGGCCAAATTTTCACTTTTCTTTTATAGGAATCTACCAACACATGAGATGGAGCTGTGTGAACACCAATGAAATTGAAAGTGTCACCATAATTGCTTGCATTGTCAGTTGGTTAATGTTTGTAATTTGTTTGTGGTTTCATTGCAAGTGACAGATCAAATAGTAGTTAAAGCATTCTACATATTCTTGAGTTTAATTTTTGTCTAACTTGTTTTGTCTTTTTACTGAAAAATGGTGTGGCTCAGGTCTTATGGATGTATAGTTTGTTTCAACCAATATGATCCTGAGAGTTGGTATAAGAATTTATACATATTTGAAATCCTACAAATATGGACTAACCCTCCCGGTTCTGCCTCAGAAGGCTTCAAAATTATTATAATCTGGCTAAATTTTTTGGATTTTCTAATTAGTGAATTAAAGAATCGTGACAAAACACAAGCAAATGCTACATGAGAAATGATTGAATCCCCCTTCCTAAACCAGGAGGGATACAGAAAAGCCTTCTACCAGCTCTCAAACTAAAGTGCTGTTCAATCTCATGCCATATGTCTTAAGAGGATGTTTTAACTTTTCCTCGCCCCTCCTATTTATAGCATATTCTGCAATCTCAGTTGTAGGTGCAGAATGGGATGAAGGCAATTTATTCACCGAAAAAAAAAAAGGCTACATGAGGTAAAAAGAAAAAAAAAAACAAACCCTAAGTTTGAAAGAGAATTCATTTCATTTTTAATCCCACCAAAAATAAAGCCACAGTTTGTAGTTTGTGTCAAGATTAAATGACGAGAGTGCTATAATCTGTCTCCTGGAAAACAGAGCATAGCCCTGATGTAAAGATATGTTTGCATGAGAATATTTTGTATGAAAATGTTTTGTGTGTTAGTTTGGTATCATAAAAACTAATCCTTCATAATGTATAGAATTATATAGCAGAGTAAGAATATTATTATAACAAAAACTGTATAAAGAAGTTACAACCAAAGAAGCCTCCTGAAGATACCTGACTAGGACTTTGAAGGGTAAGTTAAACCACTAAGATTAGATAAAGGGAAAACCCATTCTTTGCCCAACTCAGGCCTAGGAAAAAAAACAAAACAAAACCAAAAAAAAACGACAAAACAAACAAGACTGAAAGAAGAGAAATACCCATAGATAGTAAAATAACAAATCAGATGATCCCATTAGTAAGAGATGTTGAAATTCCAGGGAGATCAAAACGGGCTCCCCCAGTGATTATTGAACTACTGGAAGGGGTACAACCAGTGTCAGTTAAACAATATCCACTAAGGCATGAAGCATGAGTAGGAATGGAACCAATAATAGTAAATTTATTGATCAGAAGTTGTTGAGAGAGTGTAGACCTTCCTGCAATACCCCAATTCTACCAGTACAAAAGCCAAATGGAAGTTATTGATTAGTTCAGGACCTGAGGACACTTTACTCACAAAATTACCAAGTGACTGAGTGTGGTTTTCAGTTTTAGATTTAAAGGATGTTTTCTTTTGTCTGCCATTAGCTGAAAGCAGTCAGGAAATTTTTGCCTTTGAATGGGAAAACCCCAGAACAGGGAGAAAAAGCCAGCTTACGTGGACTGTATTGCCACAAGGATTCAAAAATAGACCCGTGATATTTGGAGATCAATTAGCCGAGGAACTGGAAGCCTGGACGCCGCCGCTTGGGAAAGGGAAGGTACGCTCTTGCAGTACATTGATGATCTATTAATAGCAACAAGGACCTGTGAAGACTGCAAGAACTGGACTGTAAGTCTTTTAAATTTTCTGAGACTAAGTGGATATAGAGTCTCTCCTGAAAAGGCTCAGCTAGTCCTCCACAATGTTACCTATCTGGGGTATGAACTGGCAGGAGGGGAGAGAGCCTTGAGAGACAACAGGAAGGAGGCAATTTGTCAAATTGCCCTGGCCAACTGAAGAACCAAAGAACTGAGAAGTTTTCTGGGAATGACAGGATGGTGTAGATTACGGATCTGCAACTATAGACTCATTGTGAAACCTTTATACCAACTCCTAAAAGAGACTAGGGGAACTCACCTATGCTGGACACCAGAGACTAATAATGTATTTGTAACTCTACTGGGCATACCAGATGTCACTAAACCTTTTCTGTTGTTTTGATATGAGAGACAAGGACTGGCGCTGGGACTTTTGGCACAGAAGCTGGGACCCTACAAAAGGCCGGTGGCTTATTTCTCCAAGCAGCTGGACGTGGTCAGCCCCGGAGAGCCTGCACTGCGTGCAGTGGCAGCCGTGATCCTGAACGTAGAAGCTCGCGAGTTCACACTGGGACAGCAGATAACTGTTTTTGTCTCTCACACGGTGTCAGCAGTGCTCACACAGAAAGGAAATCACTGGTTAACCCCATCTCGCTTTCTCAAATACCAGGCTGTCCTAGCAGAATCGGAGGATGTGAGTATCCAAGTAACTAACATTTTAAACCCAGCAGCTTACCTGGGGCAAGGCTGCTGAGGAGCCTGTACGGCATGACCGCATCGAAACCGTGGAGGCGGTTTACTCCGGCCGCCCGGACCTAAAGGACTCTCCGCTAGAAAATGCGGCAAACTGGTTCACCGATAGGAGCGGTTATGTCAAGAATGGTAAGCGGCTCGCTGGGTATGCAGTTACAGCCACAGACGCTGTCATTGAGGCAAAACCATTACCTGTGGGGACATCAGCTCAAAAGGCTGAAATAATAGCCCTAACTCGAGCCTTGGCATTGGCCGAAGGAAAACCTATCAACATTTGGACTTATTCGAGGTATACTTTTGGGGTGGTACACGCTCACGGGGCTATCTGGAAAGAAAGGGGTTTATTAACCTCACAGAAGAAATCAAGCAAGCTACTGAAATTGTACAGTTACTGGAATCAGTGGTAAAACCTTCAAAAGTGGCTATAATGCATTGTAAGGGACAGTCCCAGGGTAACACTATCCCTGAACTGGGAAATGCTATGGCAGACAAAACAGCAAAGGCAGTGGCCAGTGGGGTTCAGATCCAAGCCCTAGCTCTAATTCCTTCTAGCATCCTTATAAGTAGAAAAAAAAAAAAAAACACCATATGACACTGATGATTTAAATTGGATACAAGAAGACAAGGGACAAATGAGCACAGATGGGTGGGCTAGGATAAAGGGTCTCATAATCATACCCAGAAAACTCTTAAAATTATTTATCCAAAGCGAACATTGCATCAGATCACCTTAGATTACAGTTCTTGAAGGTTTGAGGAGGTATGAGACAAACTTACAGCATGGTTACCCAACTTACCTGGCTTAAACAATTGTTTGTAATAGCTATTTGTGTTATTGCATTGTTCCTTAGTGTTTGTATTAGTAGTTACTGTTGTATGATATTATGTACCTGGAATCGAGATGCTTATGCTCCATGGCACAAGCATAAACTTAGAACTAAGATAGAGAAGGGTTCTTACTTTAAAGACATGCAAGATTTGTAAAGAATTACAAATACCCAAAGAAAAGGGGGGGATTGAAGAAGGGGCAGTCAATAACTAACTCACGTAAGCACAAGTTAACTAGCTGGAGACAGCAAATGTTAGTTCAGACAGCAGATGCTAATTACACAACCTAAGAAGCCAAATTCACCTTAATCTTGTCAAGATAGAGGTGTAATAAATAAGGGTATTTTGTTCATTGAAAACAGCTGACACAGGCCACAACGTACATAACAGGAAATGTCTTAACAAATCCATATGTAAAGGTTGTAAGTGCTGTAAGTGTACTATTGTTTAAGCTCCAGGAAGAAAAGCGGGGGATACTAACTGACCAAATATGGAAAGGGTCACCCAGAGGGCACTTGAAGAAGACTACTTGCCTTCAGCTATCGACCACCAGAAGGCAGAAAACGACCCCCTAGCAACAAGCTCACACATGCGTAGAGTACTCCCTTAAAGATAAGTTAACAGGAAATGATCCTGCATAAAAGAAGGACTGAAATTTGCAAACCCCTGCGGCAGTCGGTGGAGCGGGGACTCCCCTGTCGCCCAGCGCTGATTTTGCTTATGCCTTGCTTGCTGTAATTAATAACTTCTCTAATTTGATTAAACCTCCTTGTCTGCCTCAGTCAATCACAATTTGGTGCCGTGACTTGGATGGGAATGGTACGGTGAGACAGAGATAGGGGAGGCGCCCCACCTCTGGTGGCCTCGGTATCCTCAGCCTTTACCTCGCTCCCACCGACGAACCTAAACTCAAGGCATTAAACAAAGGGAACCGGTCGGCCCCATAAACTTTGTGCGCAGAGGTCCGGACGAAGACGCTGGAAGCGTGAGTATTTGCGGAAAAGGGATCCGTTCGGTCGGGGTCGGGTATCCTGGAGTGTGGCGAGTGCGGTGTGTGAGAGGGGGGCCGGCAGCCGGACTCCCCAAGCGAGTGTGGACCCTCAGTAGTGCGGTTCCCATTGCCCGCGAGGGCGTGGGCCACGAACCAGGGGAAGCGAGTGATTCCACACACAGAACGCCTGAAGGCACTCCAGAGGATGGGACAGGGGAAAAGCAAGCCCTCTAGTTCCATGAGGTTTCCCCCAGTACCTGAGGATAGTCCGTTAGGGCTTTTATTGAATAATTGGAGGCATTATTCGAGTACACAGAATAAAGATAAGGCCAAGATGATTTATTATTGTATAGAGGTCTGGGGAGGAAAGCAGATATCACAAAATGTATTTTGGCCTATATTTGGGTCCTACGAGGACTGGGTGAGACAGGATTTGAATTTATGGGTAAATTCCAAAACTCCTTTTAGTCGAGAAGAGAGTGAATATGCAAAAATATGGATAGAGACCCCCGGGGTACTCCTGTTTACTTTAAAGGAAAAATCTGAAAACTCGGGGGTAAGAAGAAAAGATAAAAAGAAAGAGGAAGTCCCGTTGATTCCACCCCCCTATATACCTCCGCAGGCCCCGCAAGCACCCCCACTCCCACTCCCTGAGCAGCCCCTAGAGGAAGAGGAAGGGAATCCTGAACCCGAACGGGAGGGACCAATGACAAGGGGCAGAGCTAGACGTCATAACCTCTATCCATTGAGGGAAATGCCTATGGGGGGACCCCAACCAGGAATTGGCTTTATTTCAGTTCCCCTTAGCTCTGGAGATGTACGGGACTTTAAGAAGGAAATGGGGAACCTATTAGAAGACCCCCTGGGAGTTGCAGAGAAGCTAGATCAATTTTTAGGCCCTAATATATAGACCTGGGATGAGTTGCAGTCAATTCTAAATATTCTTTTTACTGCAGAAGAAAAGAACATGATTAGGCGGGCGGGAATGCAAATTTGGGATGCCCAACATGCCCAAGGCCCACAGGCAGATATCAAATGGCCTTTACAAAACCCTAATTGGGATCATCAGGATCCAGCACACAGAACTCATATGCAGGACTTAAGGACAATAGTTATACAAGGGGTCCGAGAGGCAGTACCGAGAGGACAAAACATAAATAAGGCCTTTAATGAGAGGCAGAGAAAGGAGGAAACTCCAACAGATTGGCTAGAAAGGGTAAGAAAGAATCTACAGCTGTATTCAGGCCTGGACCCAGACACACAGTTGGGTCAGGCACTTCTGAAAACTCAATTTGTAGCCAAATCATGGGATGACATCAGGAGGAAGCTAGAAAAACTAGAAAATTGGCAGGAGAGAGGATTAGATGAATTGTTGAGGGAAGCACAGAAAGTATATGTCAGGAGGGATGAAGAGAATCACAAGAGACAAGTCAGAATGATGGTGGCAGCAGTAAGGGAAAGCAGAAAACAAGACTCTCCCCGCCGAATGGGGCAGATGCCCAGAAAGGCCCCTAGGAACACAGAGGGAAATCAGAGAGTGGAAAGGAGGGAAGCAGTCGTATGTTTTTATTGTGGGGAGAAGGGACACATCAGAAGGGATTGTAGAAAGAGGATAAGAGATGAAAAGATGTTTAAAGAAGATTAGAGGGGTCAGGGGCTCTACTTACTGGGGACCAAGAAACATCCAGAGCCCTTGATAAAAATAAAAGTCGGTCCCCAGTACCAGGAATTTGAATTCCTGGTAGATACGGGAGCAGAAAGATCAACTATCCAAGTTTTACCATCTGGATGTAAAGTCTCCCGAGACACCGCCCTTGTAGTGGGCGCCAAGGGTGAACCTTTTGAGGTCCCTGTTATTAAAGATGTCCTGATAGAAACCGAATCAAAAATAGGAATAGGAAGCCTTTTGTTGGCACCAGAAGCAGAGTATAACCTCATGGGTAGAGATCTCATAGTAGAATTGGGAATAAACCTAGAAGTAATTAATAAAGAATTGAGAATCAAACTATGCCCCCTTAGAGTAGAGGATGAAAAGGAAATTAACCCTGAGGTATGGTACACGCCTGACAGTGTGGGCCAACTGAACATTCCGCCCTTCTCCGTAACCATAAAAGATCCAGAAATTCCAATAAGGATCAAGCAGTATCCCATATCCCCAGAAGGGAAACGAGGACTAAAGCCTGAAATAGACAGACTAATAAGCAAGGGACTCCTAGAAGCCTGTATGTCCCCTTTTAATACACCCATTTTACCAGTAAAGAAACCAGATGGATCCTATCGATCGGTGCATGATTTAAGAGAAATTAATAAGAGGACAGCGGCCCGGTTCCCGGTGGTTGCTAACCCATACACCCTATTAAGTAGACTAGGGCCAGAAAATCACTGGTGTAGTGTAATTGATCTAAAAGATGCATTTTGGGCCTGCCCCTTAGACGAAAATAGTAGAGATTATTTTGCCTTTGAATGGGAGGACCCAGATACTCATAGGCGACAACAGTTGCGATGGACCGTGCTGCCACAAGGGTTCACAGAATCACCAAATTTATTTGGACAAGCATTAGAACAAATCCTCCAAGAATATCAAACAAGAGAAAACATTACTTTGATTCAGTATGTGGATGACCTCCTGATTGCAGGAAAAAAAGAAGAAGTAGTTCAGGAGGAGAGCATTAAACTGTTAAACTTTTTAAGCTTGAAGGGACTAAAAGTATCAAAGGCAAAATTACAGTTTGTAGAAGAAGAAGTAAAATATTTAGGCCATTATTTGAGTAAAGGAGAGAAAAAAATAGACCCTGAAAGAGTGAAAGGAATCCTCTCACTCCCGCCACCAAGGAGCAAGAGACAAGTAAGGCAATTGCTAGGATTAGTAGGCTACTGTAGACAATGGATTGATAATTATAGTACCAAGGTTAAATTTCTGTATAACAAGCTCAGTCATGACGGGTTATTGAAATGGAGCAGAGAGGATGAGCAGAGCTTAGAACAACTGCAACAGGATTTAATTAACGCTCCAGTACTAAGTTTACCTGATTTTAAAAGACCATTTTATCTATTTGTAAACATTGAAAATGGGACAGCATATGGAGTATTAACTCAATATTGGGCTGGGAGAAAGAAACCGGTAGGATACTTGTCAAAGCTATTAGACCCAGTAAGCAAGGGATGGCCTACATGCCTACAGGCAGTGGTAGCCTGTGCTCTCTTGGTAGAAGAAGCACGTAAAATAACTTTTAATGGGGAACTCAAGGTACTATCTCCACATAATATTAGGGGAATATTGCAACAAAAAGCTGAAAAATGGATAACAGATTCGAGACTTTTAAAGTATGAAGGGATCTTATTAGATTCCCCAAAGCTAACACTAGAGGTCACTACACTACAAAATCCGGCCCAGTTCTTATACGGAGAACCAAATGAGAAAAAATTAGCCCATGATTGCACGTTAACCATAGAAGAACAAACCAAAATCCGACCGGACTTAGAAGAAGAAGAATTAGAAGAAGGGGAGAGGCTGTTTGTAGACGGATCATCTCGGGTAATCGAGGGAAAGAGAGTATCTGGCTATGCAATCATTAAAGAGGAAGGGTCAGAAGTCTTAGAGTCAGGACCTCTAAGTAGATCCTGGTCAGCTCAAGCTTGTGAATTGTATGCAGTCTTACGAGCTCTGAGATTGCTGAAAAATAAAACAGGGACAATATATACAGACTCCAAATATGCATATGGAGTGGTACATACATTTGGAAAAATATGGGAAGAACGAGGGTTAATAAACTCTCAAGGGAAAGACTTAGTCCATCAGGACCTAATAAGACAGCTACTCCAGGCCTTACGGGAGCCTAGAAGAATTGCTGTAGTACATCTTAAAGGACACCAGAAAGGATTAGATTTTAGGAGTAGAGGTAATAATGGGCCAGACCAAGAAGCAAAAAGGGCAGCACTTTTGGTTATACAACAAGTTCAGGATAAGGAACAACCAAAGGAGAAATTCCTCAATAAAACTAGAATGTATAGTTTTACAGAACAAGAAAAAGAGAAACTATCACAAATGGGGCTAAAAGAAAATTCAGAAGGAGAATGGAAACTCCCAGATGGAAGAGTAGTACTACCTAAATCAATAGCAGTAGAAATTTTACCAAGGTTACATAGCCAAACTATTTGGGGAACACAAGCACTAGCAGACCAGTTTGCCACCAAGTATATGTGTATTGGAATATATAATTTGGCAAAACAAATTGTTAAAGGCTGCATAACTTGCCTTAAAGTGAATAAGGCTTATTTAAGAGAACACCCATTGGGAGGGAGACCACTAGCACACAGGCCCTTTGCTAACATACAACTAGATTTCACCGAATTGCCCAAAGTAGGAAGAAGTAAATACTTATTAGTTATAGTAGACCATCTAACGCATTTTGTCGAAGCATTTCCCACAGCAAGGGCAACAGCACAGACAGTGGTCAAAGTTCTATTAGAAAATATTATCCCTAGATATGGAATAATTGAGACTATTGACTCCGACCGAGGACCCCACTTTGTATCTAAAATCATCAAAGAAGTAATGGGAATTATGGGAATAAAGTGGGAATATCATACCCCCTGGCATCCCCAAAGTTCAGGACGAGTAGAAAGAATGAATGGGGAAATAAAGAAGCAATTGACAAAGCTTATGCTTGAAACCAAGTTGTCGTGGGTGAAATGTCTACCATTAGCTTTGTTAAACATACGGACTCAACCAAGATCTGACATGGGAATCTCCCCTTTTGAGATGCTGTATGGAATGCCTTATAATATGGGGGAACCTCAAGATCACCCAAATTTAAGAGACCAAAACATGAATCATTACATTATTACCTTAATGAAATATAGAGAAGAATTATGGAAAAAGAGCATGATAACTCAAAGGCCCCCGCTAGAACTTAAACTACATCGAATTCAACTATTTAATTACACCCATGATTATTGTATTCAAGTGTCCATCATACCCCGAATCACGTATCATCCTAGTGAATACATGTACCAACAACACACCACAGCAGATCATCACCTAGTAAAAAGAGAACCTTTTATTGCATTAACCATAGCAACCCTTCTCACTATAGGAGGAGTTGGGGCAGGAACTGGAGTAGCATCCTTAGTCACCCAGCAAAAAGAATTAAGAGCACTAAGGGTCTCAGTAGATGAAGATCTAAGCCGAATAGAACAAGCAATTGATGGCCTAGAAAAATCAGTAAGATCTCTATCAGAAGTAGTCCTACAAAATAGGAGGGGATTAGACTTATTATTCCTTCAGCAGGGAGGACTGTGTGTAGCACTCAAAGAAGAATGCTGTGTTTATGCAGACCACACTGGGGTAGTGATAGACACCATGACTGAACTAAGAAAACGGCTAGAACAACGGAAAAGAGAAAGAGAGGCACAACAGAGCTGGTATGAATCCTGGTTTAATCATTCACCCTGGTTAACCACTTTGTTATCTACCACTGCAGGGCCTCTAATTCTGTTAGTCCTAGGACTCACATTTGGGCCGTGTATATTCAATAAGCTGATCTCCATAGTAAAAGGGCGCTTAGAAGTAGCACATTTAATGCTCCTTAGGGCTAAATACCAGCAGATACCAGAAAATCATGAAGAAGAAATGTTAGAATTAGCTAAACAAGAGCTAAAAAGATTCAATGAACAAAAATGAACAAGAGAAAAAGGGGGGATTGTAATAAATAAGGTATTTTGTTCATTGAAAACAGCTGACACAGGCCACAATGTACATAACAGGAAATGTCTTAACAAATCCATATGTAAAGGTTGTAAGTGCTGTAAGTGTACTATTGTTTAAGCTCCAGGAAGAAAAGCGGGGGATACTAACTGACCAAATATGGAAAGGGTCACCCAGAGGGCACTTGAAGAAGACTACTTGCCTTCAGCCATCGACCACCAGAAGGCAGAAAACGACCCCCTAGCAACAAGCTCACACATGCGTAGAGTACTCCCTTTAAAGATAAGTTAACAGGAAATGATCCTGCATAAAAGAAGGACTGAAATTTGCAAACCCCTGCGGCAGTCGGTGGAGCGGGGACTCCCCTGTCGCCCAGCGCTGATTTTGCTTATGCCTTGCTTGCTGTAATTAATAAATTCTCTAATTTGATTAAACCTCCTTGTCTGCCTCCGTCAATCACAGAGGGGACAAGGATTATCTCAGAGGCTGCTAAATCATTCATTATTTAAAGCCGTGGCTCAGTTAAAGAGCAATACTAATTAAGCTCCTGGATAAAAAGCCTGGGAGATCGGGGTTGGGTTTTTTTCCATTGTTCCTTTCGGTGGCTTTTTGCAAGCAAACTATGAAGCGGACAAGCCGCAAGCGTGCTACAGCGCCCCTTGCTGGGACTCGCTCCGGGCTGGCGCTGTTCCACGGTGCGAGGGGACCGGAAAAGCCACGCGACCCACGGAACCGGCGGCACTCGCCGCCCGAGGACGGCCCCGCGCTCCCGGAACCGGGAGGAGCGCGGCTCGCGGCACGGAAGCGGCTCCTCCGGCAGGCGGGGGCGGCCCCGCGCCGGGAGACCCCTCCCGCCCCCGGCGCCTGCCGAGCGGCACTGGCGCCGGGCCGAGGGGGACCCGGCGGCGCGCGGCTCGCGGCACGAAAGCGCCTCCTCCGGCAGGCGGGGGCGGTCCCGCGCCGGGAGACCCCCGCCCGCCCCCGGCGCCTGCCGAACGGCACCGGCACCGGCGCCTGACCGAAGGGGACCCGGCGGCGCCCGAGCCCCGCGCACGGACGGCACGGAGCGGGCGGGACGACCGGGGGCGGCGCGGCTCCGTGCCGCATCTCCCGCCTGCCGGCCCGGCGGCGCTCACCTCGGCTCCGCGCGGCTCGGACCGGCGCGGCTCCGTCGGTCCCTGTCGGCGGCCCAGCCCCCAAATTCCCACTCCTCCTCAGAAATTCCCCAGGGGCCGGTAGTGCTCCCGCGCGAGACATTCGGTGCCGGGGCATGGCCGGAAGCGACCTCAAATGCGGTGGCACGCTCCGATTCAAACCTTTCAAATGCTGGAAAAGCCGGAGTTTCTTTCAATTTAACCCCTGAAACTGAGGCAACGGGGGGCGTTCACCTCAATTCAAACCAATACAATGGTAAATAAATAAATGTGTTCTCCCTTTCTATTTAATGGTCTAAGATACCAGAAAGAGAGGAGTTTTCCTCAACTCTCAAATGATGGGGAAAGGGCGATTGTTACCTTCATTAAAACCCTCAAAAAGCAGGGGCAGCAGGGCTTCCCCCTCAATTTAGAACTTAGGTTGATGAAAATGGAGGGGTTACCCTCAATTCAAACCCATAAAATGGTAACATCTGTGCTTTCTCCTTCCATTTTAAATGGAAGTGGGATCCCCTCGTTCAAACACAGACAATAATGAAGGAGGAGTTTCTTCCCTCCATTTAAACTCCTTTTGTTCTCGTAATCCCCATTTTTTCTGAGGGCACGGGGGGAGGGACTGGCAAGATGAAATCAGAAGGGAAAAATAGAAAGAACCCCCCCCCCGCAAACCCACTCACCGGCTCACCTGCTTAGCTGCAGCTGCCTGGCGCCTCCTTTGGCAATGCTCCGCATCTAACTGCATCCGAGTGCTCCCCCAGACCCTGTGAGATGCTCTCACCGTCCTTTCGTGAGAGACCCCCCCAGGACCTCACCGTAAGCCCCTCTCCTCCAACATATCCCTGCAAAAGTGAGCTGAGGTAACCCCTCCTAAAACAGGCCCCGGCAGGAGCCGCCCTCTCCTCACCGTCACAGCTCACACCTGGGGCTGCTCTGCCCCCTCATCGTTCTCACGGCTCACACCTGGGGTTGTTGCCGGTCCAAGTGTGAGGGCAGGTGCAGAAAGGATTTGCTGCTCCTTCCCTGGACGGCTCATTGTCTGCACCTGACACGCTGAGGCACTGGGCTTTCCTTTCCATAGATAATAGATAGTTGATGCCAGGTGCAGGTAAACTGTCAGGGTTGGTTTTTGAAATATTTTTTTAAACTAGAAAGTGTTCCATAAGTATGCATGTGACTTTTGAGATTTGATATACGAGACTTGTTGAGCTTTTGACGGGGTACCCTTCCTTCTCGGACTGGGGTAACGGAGCAGAGGAGGCTGCTGTTCTGCTAAGTTCTTTATTTCATAGTCTCATAGTTTTCTTGAAGGCAGAGTTCAGAGGGGGTTACATGATAAAGCCAAGCAGCAACAGCAGGCAAAAACAGCCTCTTCTATATGTTCTATATGCTCCATATACTCTATATGCTTTATATACTATACACACTATACTTGATGCACTCTATACAATGTACTATACACTCTATATTTTTTCTTACGGAAGTGTGGATTATATTTGTTAACTGACCAATAAGATTAATACACGATTCCAGTTTTTCTTAACCTATCCTGGCCTGATTCTAACAGTCGTAAGCCTTACACAAGTACTACATAGGTATTACACAGATTTGCGTATGCAGTTTCTATCGGCTCTTATTGTTTATGTGAACAGTCTATCTAAAAAATATGAACAGTGTAATTCTATCTATATTTTGTCTAAAGTAAAGAATTCTGTGAAAAGGTAACACTGCTGCAGCAAGAACTGTGTTTAAGGTCTCTGCTACAGCTTTTTAATGTTTAAGGCACTTAGCATATATTTCTACTGAAGTTAAAAATCTATGTTTCTATTTCACTTTGGTGTGGCTTCATGTATCTCAGCCTGTCCAAAGGTTTAAATTCAATCCCCGTGCTTTGGCTTCCCTCCGGGCCTGAGTCCAGAGGAGCTTTTGCTCCAACAGAGACTAAATCTCTCGCCGGTTTTAGAGTACTGCATTGAAAGTCTGTGCGCTTTCTCTTCTTTCCCTGTTCTGAGCGAGTTCTTTTGAACTTCTTTCTTCATTGAATTTTTTTATTTACACTTCAGCAAAATGTGGAAATAACGTCTACAAACACAAGTACGAATACAATCCATATACCTGCTGGCAAAAGTCCAATTTACACACGGAGCAATACATGGAAATTCAGTGGCAAACACCAATACAGAACAATACAGGGCAATGGAAGCCAAATACATATCAATACAATAAAACAATGCTACTGTTTCTGGAAAGTTTATTACATTTTCTTTTATTGTTATAAGAAACCCAAAACACCAACATGTAGAGAACATAACAGTCATCCACCACCCACACCTCCTTTAGCTTACACACAAACCCACCCTTGCTCTCATCTTGACCGCTCCACTAACCCTCGGCGTTCTATGGGAATGTGGTTCCCAGGAGCCTCCAAATCATCCTGCCTCACAAAACCCCATCGCCGGCACGGTCCGCACCCAAACCTTGGCGATGAACGTCGCCTCGCAGACTGGCCAGGACCGAAGGAAAAAAAACCTGGGGGGGGGGGAACAAACCTGGCTGGGGTTTGTTGCAGTGGGGATACTGCAACACGCCTATATCAAACCAGGAGTCCCGTGGAAAGGAAATATATACGGACGGATTCTTGCTAGATGTTTCAGAGATGTTTATTTCCCCAGCCGCATGGCCAGGGCTCTGCTGAGGGACTCTTACAGTCGGGACCCGAGCTGCTTTGCCCGCGCAGGGGAACACAAACCAACCAATGGGGAACGAGGCTGAGCAGGGGCAGGGAAACCCCGTGCCTCCCCTCAGGGCTACATGGCGGGGGAGGAGACCCCAACATCTCACCCGTTTTATTTTAATAAAAGGAGAATGAAGACAATTGGATAAACATAACAAGAACAGTTTCAAAACAAGACAAGCCACCCTCCTGAGTCTTTAAATGTCCAAACAGATTCTGCAGAACATCTTAGGGCGGACAGAAGGGAGACAGAACTCTCTGGCCATGCCTGTGGGGAAACTGAGGCAGGAGAGGGCTTAATTTCTTTCCTCCCCTTTTCATCCCCCCATCGGCATCGGAAAGGGATTTTTGGGGAAACAATTGGCAAAGGCAGGGGGTTGTGAGGGAAACCATGGATGAAAAAACGGATTGGGAATACCCTGGGGGTAAAAGGACATAGGGTAAAAGGGAAAGGTGGGATTAGGAAAGGGAGACTGTAGGGGGGGTTTACAATGGAGATATTGTCTACCATGACTACGATTTTTTGCATATATACTGCCTTTTACAGGAACACCATCAGGCCCAGTGACCTGCGATGCTTGTAACCCTTTTCTACCTTGTATGATTTTGAATTCCACCACCTCTCCATCTCCCAAGCTTGGGATGCATTTTTCAGGGTTATTCTTTTTAATAGCAGTTCTATGCACGAATATGTCTTGCTGGTTATCACATCTTGTTATAAAACCATAATTTTGTTTAACATTATACCATTTCACTGTCCCTAAGATCTTAGCTACTATGGTCTTTTCCTTTTTCCGAGTGGCTGCTGTTTTCTGTCTCGCTGCGTCTTTGCTCTCTCGGTCGCTCCCGTGTTGGAATTATCGGCGCTGCTGGTTTCGGCGCGCTTTTCCCAGGGTCGCGTTCGGGGCCGCGTGGGCCGGGCCGGGCCGCTCCATTCTCCGTGCGTCGCCTCCTCTGGTCGCAGCTTCGCTGCCGCTGCCACGCGCTGCATCTCGGCCAGGCCCCCAAGCGATGGCCCCCCCGCGCCCCGCTCCAGCGCACGTTTCGGCTGGGCACGGCTCCACTCTGCCGCCAGCCACCGCCCGCGCGCCGCCCCTCTCGTTCGGGCGCTCACGGGGCTCGCTCCACCACGCCCTGCACGGGGCCGGGCGGGCACCGCTGGGTCCCGCCGCTCCTGCTGCGCCTCGCTCCGCCACCAACACTGCGGCCCGCGTGGCTCCGCCCACGCACGGGAACCATCTCGCTGCTGCTCGCAGAGCGCTCGGTGCACGTGGCCTGGGTCGCACGGTCCCTGAGCCAGGCTTCCCTTCACCAGGACGCAGCTGACATTGCTCAACAGTCTCGGTTATTAAATAATATTCACGAAAATATTCTTCCATCGGCATATATTTTGACTCAAATATTAACTGGGTCCAAACGGTCTTCCAAAAGCCCTTGGTAAGAATTAGATCCCAAGAAACATAGAAAAACTTCTTAAACAACCATGCCAGGAAGTGTTTCAGTTCTTTCTGAGCTTGAATCAAGCTAAAATTTACAAATCGTTGTTCAAGAATCATTTTAAGTTTAAGATAAATGTCCATATGCGGCTCTGAAAGCCAAGAGTCTTCCCACGGTTCCTCCATAGTTTAGATATGGAATAGCAAAACAAAACCAAGAAGAGGAATCCAAAGTTTCCAGGGTTTACTCACACAAAGTCGCTTAGGGATCGGGGATCGTTCTGCTCACAATTCTCCACCATTATGTTGCAGTGGGGATACTGCAACATGCCTATATCAAACCAGGAGTCCCGTGGAAAGGAAATATATACGGACGGATTCTTGCTAGATGTTTCAGAGATGTTTATTTCCCCAGCCGCATGGCCAGGGCTCTGCTGAGGGACTCTTACAGTCGGGACCCGAGCTGCTTTGCCCGCGCAGGGGAACACAAACCAACCAATGGGGAACGAGGCTGAGCAGGGGCAGGGAAACCCCGTGCCTCCCCTCAGGGCTACATGGCGGGGGAGGGACCCCAACAGGGGTTTTTTTAATTCAAAATTTAAAAATGTGTTGAAAAACCTGAAAGGCAAAAATCTCACATACAACATTAGAACCCATCAACACACATGCTCTCACAGGCAGACAGAAGCAGAAAGACAGACAACTCTCACAGACACACACAGTCACACACTCTTCAGCTTACCCACTGACTGCAGCCCTTACTCAAAAAACTCTACAGATGAAGATGCTTCAGCACATCTTCCAGCTGCTGCTCCTCGACATCAAACGGTAGATTCTGGGAAAATTGGTAGCATCAGTGACCACAGAGATCCAAAGCCACCTCAGGGACCTGAGAGACAACATGAGGCGGTCAGTGAGGGGCCGAAGGCTAGGAGTTATCTCCACACTAGGCCCATAAATTTTCTACCCAAAACCCCATAGAAATGATATGAACCTTTAAGTTTTATAACTGTTCTTCTTAACCATTACCCTGCCAGGGCAGGGCAGCTCCAACTGCAAAGAGCACATGGACAAGGTGGTGCGCCGAATATAAGCAAAGACGACAAGACGGCTTGAGATAACTCTCTGGAAGATTAATTCTTGAGCCCGATATGCTTTAAGGCAACAAAACCTACAGAACTACCGCGGTCACGTGAGGAGGGTCTAATATGCTCCATATAGAAGTCTAAGGGAATAGGATGTGAACAGAAGGCACTACCAAAAGTGAGAAGGAAGATGGATGAGAACATCTCCTGCACTTCCTCTGGTCTCAAAAAGTAAAAATGTAAAGATGCTGGAATAAGCCCAATCTGGGAAAGTACACAAGGAGAGACACCCCCCCCCCCCCGCTGCCAATACGGCCCAGAACAATGCCGATAAAGCATCAAGACATAAAGCCCTAGGACACGGAAGCGGGTGGACACAAACTACACAACATAGACACAAACTACGTAACACAGAGAGAAGTTAAAACTGCCCAGCAGTTTCACCTGATGGACCCAAGATTCCTGCTGCAAGATGAGCCAGAAAGCGATGATGCCAAAGGAAAGACGGCTCTATGGCAATAGCACGTGACAGTGAAACAACTCCTTACGAGAAGTTAGTGCCAAAGCTGTTAAGAGGATGCTCAAGAAGTTCAGTAGGCCTAGAGAAAGAGGTGATGACTGCTGGGCAATCGCTCTGGACCCAAAGGCAGGCTCCTCAGGCAAAAAGATCTGCGATGACATCAAGACTCAAAGCACAAAGCTTGCAAAAACATGGGTATGGAACTGCTCTGCCCGGCAAAGGGTCAGGTGATGCTAAGGAGAAACCCTCTCCCTTTACTTCCAAGGGGCCCATCCCACTACAGCCCTCTCCTCTAAGCTAACTTCAGATTGCCTCCTGTGATTCCAAAGGTTTTTCCCTTCTCCCAACCACCAGTCCCAACACTTAGCTTTCAGAGATGAGAGGAAAAAATCCATCCTCGACAGAAAAGAACACGTGGGCGCTGTGGACATCAGTACATTCGCTGTAGTCTGCTTTGGAGGCTGAAAAAATTCAGAAAGAAACTTCAGACTGCGATGAGACGTCCCAAAAATGACCCCTTCTGCAACGCCCCCCTCCCTCATAACTGCAAAGGCTAATCGCTTACCGGCCGTTTCCAAACTTCGGCTCCACACTGGCTCATGGTACCTAAGACAACAAAACAGAAAACATGACTATCACCCTCCAGAAGATTAATCCCCAGGGCTCCTCTACACTGCTGCCCTGGCGCACCTCAAATCTTCATCCGACTCTGGAGGGGGCCTGGACAATACCCGCAAAGTGAAAAGGTACATGCTTGGCACCTCAAAGGACTAAGGCAAAAGACCTGTGACATGAGATGCACAAAAGACAAAGAACGCACAATAGATACATGACGTGTACCGGGACTGCTCTGCCCTGCGCACCTCGGCACTGTGATCAAAAGCAAGACTTAAGCTTTATGGGGCCTAAGGGGCCCCTTCTTGGGTATCCCCACCTCCAAATCTGACTCAAAAATACCTCCGGTGAGTGCCAACTCGACACCCCGCTTTCATCCCCTCTGTGGGTCACAGGTCTCAACTTACCTCTTGGATGTCTGGGGATGTCAATCTGCCTCGGGTGCAAAAGGCGGCCGCCTCACCATGCAGGCAGCTGGTGCCTTCACCAGGCTGGTTATCTCTTAGTCAGCTACAATAAACAAAACCAAACAAACATCAGTGCATGAGCTTAGTGGCACCTCAGCCAAAACCCATCAATTCTGCCACTCACCATCTCCTAAAAAGGCTGGAGTCCTCGGGCCGCACGCTCTGGCCGCACTCCAAGGCCAACACCATCGTTGTAGGGTATACCTGAGTTGAGTGGAGACAAGGTGATGTAGCATTGCTAAAACTTGAGCAGACCCGCGCTCCCCCTCCCTCCCTCCCCAACTTATTGCAACTCCTCAGCCATTGCCAAAGGCAACCTGGAGGGTACCCTCACATGGAAAAGGTAAAGGCTTCGTCACAGAGTCCCATGATACTCACAGAGTACTAACGAGGGCAGCGAGACAGGTCCGTCGGCCGGACGGTGAGGGGTACGGCATAAGACAGTGGGACGGCCTGAAACACACAAATGACAATGGATGCTTAGAGCTGTACCAGAACTTAGCACCCAAGGAATAACATGCGGTTCTTTCCACCAATGACTTCTTACCTCATTCACTTGACCTTCACTGCTGAGATCTGGCTTTACCTCCTAAGAACAAAGACAAAGAACAATCCTGTAACACAGCCACCATTTATGTTTGCCCTGCAAAGACAAACAGTGACCGACCTTCAGGTGGGAACCCCCTCACCCGGTATAGGGCGCTCTGGCACGGATTTAATCCGTCTGCATCTGCAAGAAAGTGATGACAAAAGTCAAAGGGCTGCATGAGAACTTCACAGCTCCAGCCATCTTCTGACAATCTAGAAATATCAACTAGAGGACAAACTGCACCCTACATTACAAATTTCAAGTCCCCAAGCCTTGTTCTATTACACCTATATGCCAGAGTATGCAGCAGGGCAGAGCAGCTCTGGGCCAAACCCATGCAGGCACCCATGACAGAGGAGATGACAAACGAGAGGATACAACAAGGAGAGAGAACTCAGGGTGGAAAGCATGACTACAAGCACATCAAAGGGCTAAGGCAAAAGACCTGTGACACAGGACACCCAAAAGACATGGCATGCACTATAGACAAGTGACACAACATGCACTCCGATTGCTCTGCCCTGCGCACCTCAGCATTGTCATCAAATGTGAGACTTTCACTTTATGCGGGCTAAGGCGCCCCTTCTTGGGTATCCCCATCTCCAAAGCTGACGCAAAAATCCCTCCCGGCGAGGCCCGACTCAATACTCCGCTTTCATCCCCTTGACTTATCTCTCAGACGTCCTGAGATGTGAATCCACCTGGGACGCAAAAGAAGACCGCCTCACCATCCTGGAAGCTCCTACCATCGCCGGGCTTTTGTCTTTTAGACGGCTACAATAAAGAAAACCAAACATCAGTACACGAACTTCGTGGCACATTGGCCAAGCCCCCAACAGTTCCACTACTCACCGTCTCCTAAGAGGGCCGGGGTCCTTGGGCCCCACGTTTTGGCCACGCCCCGAGGCCGATACCGTCATCGCAGGGTATACCTGAGTTAAGAGGAGAGGAGGTGATGCGGGACTGCTGAAACTTGAGCGGACCCTCGCTCCCCCCCTCCCACCCCGACTTCCCGCAACTCCTCGGCCGTCGCCAAAGGCTACCGGGACGGTACCTTCGCATGGAAAAGGTAAAGGCTTCATTGCAGAGTCCCATGATACTTGCGGAGGACTCAGGAGGGCGGCAAGACAAGTCTGTCAGCCAGTCGGCGAGGAGTTTGGTGTAATACAAGGGGACTACCTGAAACACACAAATGACAATGGATGCTTAGAGCTGTACCAGAACTTGGCACCCAAGGCATAACAAGTGGTTCTTTCCACCAGTGACTTCTTACCTCATTCACTTGACCTTGACTGCTAAGATCTGGCTTTACCTCCTAAGAACAAAGACAAAGAACAATCCTGTAACACAGCCACCATTTATGTTTGCCCTGCAAAGACAAACAGTGACCGACTTTCAGGTGGGAACCCCCTCACACGGTATGGGGCGCTCTGCCGCAGATTTAATCCGTCTGCATCTGCAAGAAAGTGATGACAAAAGTCAAAGAGCTGCATTAGAACTTCACAGCTCCAGCCATCTTGTATGAGTCTAGGAATACCATCTTGAGGCCAAGCTACAACCTACACCACAAATTCCACATCCCCAGGCCTTGTCCTATTACACCCATACTCCACAGAATGCATCAGGGAAGAGCAGCTCTGGGCCAAACCCACTCAGGCACCCGTGACACAGAAGATGACAAACAAGGGGACACAACAAGGAGAGAAAACTCTGGGCTAGATGATCACAAGGACCAAGCAAATGAGGAATGAGATGACCACGGCGAGACCGACGGTGAGCCAACAAGGCTGCAAGAACCCTGGCAGAAGAGGATGATAACAGAAGGGCTTATTCCAAGAACCGCAAAGATGGATGCCCGAGAATTGGATGGGTGGAATCCTCTAGCTAGCTTCACATTCTTACAAGCCTTCATCCTCTATAATGGATCATTGCAGGGCACAGCTGACAATGCAGCTCAGAACAAGTCCTGAAAAGACACCCGACTCAACGTCGCTGAAGAGAGACGTGATCCTGATGCACCTCCAAGCTCACGAGTCAAAGGATCAATGATATCGGCACCACACTGAGGAACACCAAGAACAGAGATGCTAAGAATAATGCCCAGCGTTTGCGATAAGCATCTCAAAGGGCTAAGGCAAAAGACCTGTGACATGAGATGCACAAAAGACAGAGAACGCACAATAGACAGGTGACATGTACCAGGCCTGCTCTGCCCTGCGCACCTCGGCACTGTGATCAAAAGCAAGACTTAAGCTTTATGGGGCCTAAGGGATACCCCTTCTTGGGTATCCCCACCTCCAAATCTGACTCAAAAATACCTCCTGGTGAGTCCCAACTCAACACCCCGCTTTCACCCCTACTGTGGGTCACAGGTCTCAACTTATCTCTTGGATGTCTGGGGATGTCAATCTGCCTCGGGTGCAAAAGAAGGCTGCATCACCATGCGGGAAGCTCGTGCCTTCACCGGGCTGGTTCTCTCTTAGTCAGCTACAATAAAGAAAACCAGACAAACATCAGTGCATGAACTTAGTGGCACCTCAGCCAAAACCCATCAATTCTGCCACTCACCGTCTCCTAACAAGGCTGGCCTCCTCAGGCCGCACGCTTTGGCCACGCTCTGAGGCCAACGCCATCGTCATCGTCACAGAGTATACCTGGGTTAAGAGGAGACGAGGTGATGCGGCATTGCCGAAACTTGAGTGGGCCCTCGCTCCTCCCTCCCTCCGCAACTCACTGCAACTACCCGGCCGTTGCCGAAGGCAACCTGGACGGCACGTTCAAATGGAAAAGGTAAAGGCTTCCTCACAGAGTCCTGTAATACTTCCGGCAGGCTAACAACAGCGGCGAGCCAGGTCCATCAGCCAGTTGGCAAGGAGTTTCACCATAATACATGGGGACTGCCTAAAGCACACAAATGACAATGGATGCTTAAAGCTTAGAGTGCCAGAACATGGCATCGAAAAAATAACAACCAGTTCAGTACACCAGTCACCACTTACCTCACTAACTTGACTTTGACTGCTGAGATCTGGCATTACCTCCTAAAAACAAAGACAAAGAACAATGCTGTAACACAGCCACCAATTACACTTGCCCCGCAAACAAACGGTGACTGACCTTCCTGCAGGAAACCCCCTCACCTGGTATGGGGCGCTCTGCCACGGATTTAATCCGTCTGCATCTGCAAGAAAGTGATGACAAAAGTCAAAGGGCTGCATGAGAACTTCACAGCTCCAGCCATCTTCTGACAATCTAAAAATATCAACTAGAGGACAAACTCCACCCTACATTACAAATTTCAAGTCCCCATGCCTTGTTCTATTACACCGATATGCCAGAGTATGCAGCAGGGCAGAGCAGCTCTGGGCCAAACCCATGCAGGCACCCATGACAGAGGAGGTGACAAATGAGAGGATACAACAAGGAGAGAGAACTCAGGGTGGAAAGCATGACTGCAAGCACATCAAAGGGCTAAGGCAAAAGACCTGTGACACAAGACACCCAAAAGACATGGCATGCACTATAAACAAGTGACACAACATGCACTGCGATTGCTCTGCCCTGTGCACCTCAGCATTGTCATCAAATGTGAGACTTTCACTTTATGCGGGCTAAGGCGCCCCTTCTTGGGTATCCCCATCTCCAAAGCTGACGCAAAAATCTCTCCCGGCGAGGCCCGACTCGATACTCCGCTTTCATCCCCTTGACTTATCTCTCAGACGTCCTGAGATGTGAATCCACCTGGGACGCAAAAGAAGACCGCCTCACCATCCTGGAAGCTCCTACCATCGCCGGGCTTTTGTCTTTTAGACGGCTACAATAAAGAAAACCAAACATCAGTACACGAACTTCGTGGCACATTGGCCAAGCCCCCAACAGTTCCACTACTCACCGTCTCCTAAGAAGGCCGGGGTCCTTGGGCCCCACGCTTTGGCCACGCCCCGAGGCCGATACCGTCATCGCAGGGTATACCTGAGTTAAGAGGAGAGGAGGTGATGCGGGACTGCTGAAACTTGAGCGGACCCTCGCTCCCCCCCTCCCACCCCGACTTCCCGCAACTCCTCGGCCGTCGCCAAAGGCTACCGGGACGGTACCTTCGCATGGAAAAGGTAAAGGCTTCATCGCAGAGTCCCGGGATACTTGCGGAGGACTCAGGAGGGCGGCAAGACAAGTCTGTCAGCCAGTCGGCGAGGAGTTCGGTGTAATACAAGGACTACCTGAAACACACAAATGACAATGGATGCTTAGAGCTGTACCAGAACTTGGCACCCAAGGCATAACAAGTGGTTCTTTCCACCAGTGACTTCTTACCTCATTCACTTGACCTTGACTGCTAAGATCTGGCTTTACCGCCTAAGAACAAAGACAAAGAACAATCCTGTAACACAGCCACCATTTATGTTTGCCCTGCAAAGACAAACAGTGACCGACCTTCAGGTGGGAACCCCCTCACCCGGTATGGGGCGCTCTGCCGCAGATTTAATCCGTCTGCATCTGCAAGAAAGTGATGACAAAAGTCAAAGAGCTGCATTAGAACTTCACAGCTCCAGCCATCCTGTGTGAGTCTAGGAATACCATCTTGAGGCCAAACTACAACCTACACCACAAATTCCACATCCCCAGGCCTTGTCCTATTACACCCATACTCCACAGTATGCATCAGGGAAGAGCAGCTCTGGGCCAAACCCACTCAGGCACCCGTGACACAGAAGATGACAAACAAGGGGACACAACAAGGAGAGAAAACTCTAGGCTAGATGATCACAAGGACCGAGCAAATGAGGAATGAGATGACCACGGCGAGACCGACGGTGAGCCAACGAGGCTGCAAGAACCCTGGCAGAAGAGGATGATAACAGAAGGGCTTATTCCAAGAACCGCAAAGATGGATGCCCGAGAATTGGACGGGTGGAATCCTCTAGCTAGCTTCACATTCTTACAAGCCTTCATCCTCTATAATGGATCATTGCAGTGCACAGCTGACAATGCAGCTCAGAACAAGAGCTGAAAAGACACCCGACTCAACGTCGCTGAAGAGAGACGTGATCCTGATGCACCTCCAAGCTCACGAGTCAAAGGATCAATGGTATCGGCACCACACTGAGGAACACCAAGAACAGAGACGCTAAGAATAATGCCCAGCGTTTGCGATAAGCATCTCAAAGGGCTAAGGCAGAAGACCTGTGACATGAGATGCACAAAAGACAGAGAACGCACAATAGACAGGTGACACGTACCAGGCCTGCTCTTCCCTGCGCACCTCGGCACTGTGATCAAAAGCAAGACTTAAGCTTTATGGGGCCTAAGGGATACCCCTTCTTGGGTATCCCCACCTCCAAATCTGACTCAAAAATACCTCCTGGTGAGTCCCAACTCAACACCCTGCTTTCACCCCTACTGTGGGTCACAGGTCTCAACTTATCTCTTGGATGTCTGGGGATGTCAATCTGCCTCGGGTGCAAAAGAAGGCTGCATCACCATGCGGGAAGCTCGTGCCTTCACCGGGCTGGTTCTCTCTTAGTCAGCTACAATAAAGAAAACTAGACAAACATCAGTGCATGAACTTAGTGGCACCTCAGCCAAAACCCGTCAATTCTGCCACTCACCGTCTCCTAACAAGGCTGGCCTCCTCAGGCCGCACGCTTTGGCCACGCTCTGAGGCCAACGCCATCGTCATCGTCACAGAGTATACCTAGGTTAAGAGGAGACGAGGTGATGCGGCATTGCCGAAACTTGAGTGGGCCCTCGCTCCTCCCTCCCTCCGCAACTCACTGCAACTACCCGGCCGTTGCCGAAGGCAACCTGGACGGCACGTTCAAATGGAAAAGGTAAAGGCTTCATCACAGAGTCCTGTAATACTTCCGGCAGGCTAACAACAGCGGCGAGCCAGGTCCATCAGCCAGTTGGCAAGGAGTTTCACCATAATACATGGGGACTGCCTAAAGCACACAAATGACAATGGATGCTTAAAGCTTAGAGTGCCAGAACATGGCATTGAAACAATAACAACCAGTTCAGTACACCGGTCACCACTTACCTCACGAACTCGACTTTGACTGCTGAGATCTGGCATTACCTCCTAAAAACAAAGACAAAGAACAATGCTGTAACACAGCCACCAATTACACTTGCCCCGCAAACAAACGGTGACTGACCTTCCTGCAGGAAACCCCCTCACCTGGTATGGGGCGCTCTGCCACGGATTTAATCTGTCTGCGTCTGCAAGAAAGTGATGACAAAAGTCAAAGGGCTGCATGAGAACTTCACAGCTCCAGCCATCTTGGGACAATCTAGGAATATCATCTAGAGGCCAGGCTACACCATACATTATGGATTTAAAGGCCTTGGGCCTTGTTCTATTACACCTATATGCCAGGGTATGCAGCAGGGCAGAGCAGCTCTGGGCCAAACCAATGCAGGCACCCGTGACACAGGAGACGACAAAAGAGGGGATGCAACGAGGAGAGAGAACTATCGGAAAAAAGCATGACTGCAAGCACATCAAAGGACTAAGGCAAAAGACCTGTGACACAAGATGCCCAAAAGACACGGCATGCACAATAGACAAGTGACACAACATGCACTGCGATTGCTCTGCCCTGCGCACCTCAGCATGGCGATCAAATGTGAGGCTTTCCCATTATGCGGGCTAAGGGGCCCCTTCTTGGACATCCCCATCTCCAAAGCTGACTCAAAACTCCCTCCCCGAGAGACCCGGCCCCACACCCCGCTTTCATTCCCTCCGTGGGTCATATCCCTCAACTTATCTCTCGGACATCTGGGGATGTGAATCTTCCTGGGGCGCAAAAGAAGGCGGCCTCTCGCCGGCCCAGAAGCTCCTGCCATTGCCAGGCTATTGTCTCTCAGTCAGCTACAATAAAGACAACCAAACATCAGTATATGAGCTTAGTGGCATGTCAGCCAAAACCCAACAATTCCACTACTCACCGTTCACTAAGAGAGCCCGGGTCCTCAGGCCGCACGCTCTGGCCGCGCTCCAAGGCCGACGCCATCATCGCAGGGTATACCTGGGTTGAGTGGAGACGAGGTTATGCAGCATTGCTGAAACTTGAGTGGACCCTTGTCCCTCCTCCCTCCCCGACATGCTGCAACTCCTCGGCCGTTGCTGAAGGCTACCCAGACGGTACCTTCGCATGGAAAAGGTAAAGGCTTCATCGCAGAGTCCCATGATACTTGCAGAGGACTCACGAGGGCAGCGAGCCAGGTCCATCAGCCAGTCGATGAGGGGTTTCCGTGTAATACAAGGGGACCGCCTGAAACACACAAATGACAGTGGATGCTTAGAGCTGTACCAGAACTTGACACCCAAGGAATACCAAGTGGTTCTTTCCACCAGTGACTTCTTACCTCATTCACTTGACCTTGACTGCCGAGATCTGGCTTTACCTCCTAAGAACAAAGACAAAGAACAATGCCGTAACAAAGCCACCAGCTACACTTGCTGAGGAAACACAAACAGTGACCGACCTTCCTGTGGGAACCCCCTCACCCGGTATGGGGCGCTCTGCCACGGATTTAATCCGTCTGCATCTGCAAGAAAGTGATGACAAAAGTCAAAGGGCTGCATGAGAACTTCACAGCTCCAGCCATCTTCTGACAATCTAGAAATATCATCTAGAGGACAAACTGCACCCTACATTACAAATTTCAAGTCCCCAAGCCTTGTTCTATTACACCGATATGCCAGAGTATGCAGCAGGGCAGAGCAGCTCTGGGCCAAACCCATGCAGGCACCCATGACAGAGGAGATGACAAACGAGAGGATACAACAAGGAGAGAGAACTCAGGGTGGAAAGCATGACTGCAAGCGCATCAAAGGGCTAAGGCAAAAGACCTGTGACACAGGACACCCAAAAGACATGGCATGCACTATAGACAAGTGACACAACATGCACTCCGATTGCTCTGCCCTGCGCACCTCAGCATTGTCATCAAATGTGAGACTTTCACTTTATGCGGGCTAAGGCGCCCCTTCTTGGGTATCCCCATCTCCAAAGCTGACGCAAAAATCCCTCCCGGCGAGGCCCGACTCGATACTCCGCTTTCATCCCCTTGACTTATCTCTCAGACGTCCTGAGATGTGAATCCACCTGGGACACAAAAGAAGACCGCCTCACCATCCTGGAAGCTCCTGCCATCGCCGGGCTTTTGTCTTTTAGACGGCTACAATAAAGAAAACCAAACATCAGTACACGAACTTCGTGGCACATTGGCCAAGCCCCCAACAGTTCCACTACTCACCGTCTCCTAAGAAGGCCGGGGTCCTTGGGCCCCACGCTTTGGCCACGCCCCGAGGCCGATACCGTCATTGCAGGGTATACCTGAGTTAAGAGGAGAGGAGGTGATGCGGGACTGCTGAAACTTGAGCGGACCCTCGCTCCCCCCCCCTCCCACCCCGACTTCCCGCAACTCCTCGGCCGTCGCCAAAGGCTACCGGGACGGTACCTTCGCATGGAAAAGGTAAAGGCTTCATCGCAGAGTCCCGTGATACTTGCGGAGGACTCAGGAGGGCGGCAAGACAAGTCTGTCAGCCAGTCGGCGAGGAGTTCGGTGTAATACAAGGGGACTACCTGAAACACACAAATGACAATGGATGCTTAGAGCTGTACCAGAACTTGGCACCCAAGGCATAACAAGTGGTTCTTTCCACCAGTGACTTCTTACCTCATTCACTTGACCTTGACTGCTAAGATCTGGCTTTACCGCCTAAGAACAAAGACAAAGAACAATCCTGTAACACAGCCACCATTTATGTTTGCCCTGCAAAGACAAACAGTGACCGACCTTCAGGTGGGAACCCCCTCACCCGGTATGGGGCGCTCTGCCGCAGATTTAATCCGTCTGCATCTGCAAGAAAGTGATGACAAAAGTCAAAGAGCTGCATTAGAACTTCACAGCTCCAGCCATCCTGTATGAGTCTAGGAATACCATCTTGAGGCCAAGCTACAACCTACACCACAAATTCCACATCCCCAGGCCTTGTCCTATTACACCCATACTCCACAGTATGCATCAGGGAAGAGCAGCTCTGGGCCAAACCCACTCAGGCACCCGTGACACAGAAGATGACAAACAAGGGGACACAACAAGGAGAGAAAACTCTAGGCTAGATGATCACAAGGACCGAGCAAATGAGGAATGAGATGACCACGGCGAGACCGACAGTGAGCCAACAAGGCTGCAAGAACCCTGGCAGAGGAGGATGATAACAGAAGGGCTTATTCCAAGAACCGCAAAGATGGATGCCCGAGAATTGGACGGGTGGAATCCTCTAGCTAGCTTCACATTCTTACAAGCCTTCATCCTCTATAATGGATCATTGCAGGGCACAGCTGACAATGCAGCTCAGAACAAGAGCTGAAAAGACACCCGACTCAACGTCGCTGAAGAGAGACGTGATCCTGATGCACCTCCAAGCTCACGAGTCAAAGGATCAATGGTATCGGCACCACACTGAGGAACACCAAGAACAGAGACGCTAAGAATAATGCCCAGCGTTTGCGATAAGCATCTCAAAGGGCTAAGGCAGAAGACCTGTGACATGAGATGCACAAAAGACAGAGAACGCACAATAGACAGGTGACACGTACCAGGCCTGCTCTTCCCTGCGCACCTCGGCACTGTGATCAAAAGCAAGACTTAAGCTTTATGGGGCCTAAGGGATACCCCTTCTTGGGTATCCCCACCTCCAAATCTGACTCAAAAATACCTCCTGGTGAGTCCCAACTCAACACCCTGCTTTCACCCCTACTGTGGGTCACAGGTCTCAACTTATCTCTTGGATGTCTGGGGATGTCAATCTGCCTCGGGTGCAAAAGAAGGCTGCATCACCATGCGGGAAGCTCGTGCCTTCACCGGGCTGGTTCTCTCTTAGTCAGCTACAATAAAGAAAACTAGACAAACATCAGTGCATGAACTTAGTGGCACCTCAGCCAAAACCCGTCAATTCTGCCACTCACCGTCTCCTAACAAGGCTGGCCTCCTCAGGCCGCACGCTTTGGCCACGCTCTGAGGCCAACGCCATCGTCATCGTCACAGAGTATACCTAGGTTAAGAGGAGACGAGGTGATGCGGCATTGCCGAAACTTGAGTGGGCCCTCGCTCCTCCCTCCCTCCGCAACTCACTGCAACTACCCGGCCGTTGCCGAAGGCAACCTGGACGGCACGTTCAAATGGAAAAGGTAAAGGCTTCATCACAGAGTCCTGTAATACTTCCGGCAGGCTAACAACAGCGGCGAGCCAGGTCCATCAGCCAGTTGGCAAGGAGTTTCACCATAATACATGGGGACTGCCTAAAGCACACAAATGACAATGGATGCTTAAAGCTTAGAGTGCCAGAACATGGCATTGAAACAATAACAACCAGTTCAGTACACCGGTCACCACTTACCTCACGAACTCGACTTTGACTGCTGAGATCTGGCATTACCTCCTAAAAACAAAGACAAAGAACAATGCTGTAACACAGCCACCAATTACACTTGCCCCGCAAACAAACGGTGACTGACCTTCCTGCAGGAAACCCCCTCACCTGGTATGGGGCGCTCTGCCACGGATTTAATCTGTCTGCGTCTGCAAGAAAGTGATGACAAAAGTCAAAGGGCTGCATGAGAACTTCACAGCTCCAGCCATCTTGGGACAATCTAGGAATATCATCTAGAGGCCAGGCTACACCATACATTATGGATTTAAAGGCCTTGGGCCTTGTTCTATTACACCTATATGCCAGGGTATGCAGCAGGGCAGAGCAGCTCTGGGCCAAACCAATGCAGGCACCCGTGACACAGGAGACGACAAAAGAGGGGATGCAACGAGGAGAGAGAACTATCGGAAAAAAGCATGACTGCAAGCACATCAAAGGACTAAGGCAAAAGACCTGTGACACAAGATGCCCAAAAGACACGGCATGCACAATAGACAAGTGACACAACATGCACTGCGATTGCTCTGCCCTGCGCACCTCAGCATGGCGATCAAATGTGAGGCTTTCCCATTATGCGGGCTAAGGGGCCCCTTCTTGGACATCCCCATCTCCAAAGCTGACTCAAAACTCCCTCCCCGAGAGACCCGGCCCCACACCCCGCTTTCATTCCCTCCGTGGGTCATATCCCTCAACTTATCTCTCGGACATCTGGGGATGTGAATCTTCCTGGGGCGCAAAAGAAGGCGGCCTCTCGCCGGCCCAGAAGCTCCTGCCATTGCCAGGCTATTGTCTCTCAGTCAGCTACAATAAAGACAACCAAACATCAGTATATGAGCTTAGTGGCATGTCAGCCAAAACCCAACAATTCCACTACTCACCGTTCACTAAGAGAGCCCGGGTCCTCAGGCCGCACGCTCTGGCCGCGCTCCAAGGCCGACGCCATCATCGCAGGGTATACCTGGGTTGAGTGGAGACGAGGTTATGCAGCATTGCTGAAACTTGAGTGGACCCTTGTCCCTCCTCCCTCCCCGACATGCTGCAACTCCTCGGCCGTTGCTGAAGGCTACCCAGACGGTACCTTCGCATGGAAAAGGTAAAGGCTTCATCGCAGAGTCCCATGATACTTGCAGAGGACTCACGAGGGCAGCGAGCCAGGTCCATCAGCCAGTCGATGAGGGGTTTCCGTGTAATACAAGGGGACCGCCTGAAACACACAAATGACAGTGGATGCTTAGAGCTGTACCAGAACTTGACACCCAAGGAATACCAAGTGGTTCTTTCCACCAGTGACTTCTTACCTCATTCACTTGACCTTGACTGCCGAGATCTGGCTTTACCTCCTAAGAACAAAGACAAAGAACAATGCCGTAACAAAGCCACCAGCTACACTTGCTGAGGAAACACAAACAGTGACCGACCTTCCTGTGGGAACCCCCTCACCCGGTATGGGGCGCTCTGCCACGGATTTAATCCGTCTGCATCTGCAAGAAAGTGATGACAAAAGTCAAAGGGCTGCATGAGAACTTCACAGCTCCAGCCATCTTCTGACAATCTAGAAATATCATCTAGAGGACAAACTGCACCCTACATTACAAATTTCAAGTCCCCAAGCCTTGTTCTATTACACCGATATGCCAGAGTATGCAGCAGGGCAGAGCAGCTCTGGGCCAAACCCATGCAGGCACCCATGACAGAGGAGATGACAAACGAGAGGATACAACAAGGAGAGAGAACTCAGGGTGGAAAGCATGACTGCAAGCGCATCAAAGGGCTAAGGCAAAAGACCTGTGACACAGGACACCCAAAAGACATGGCATGCACTATAGACAAGTGACACAACATGCACTCCGATTGCTCTGCCCTGCGCACCTCAGCATTGTCATCAAATGTGAGACTTTCACTTTATGCGGGCTAAGGCGCCCCTTCTTGGGTATCCCCATCTCCAAAGCTGACGCAAAAATCCCTCCCGGCGAGGCCCGACTCGATACTCCGCTTTCATCCCCTTGACTTATCTCTCAGACGTCCTGAGATGTGAATCCACCTGGGACACAAAAGAAGACCGCCTCACCATCCTGGAAGCTCCTGCCATCGCCGGGCTTTTGTCTTTTAGACGGCTACAATAAAGAAAACCAAACATCAGTACACGAACTTCGTGGCACATTGGCCAAGCCCCCAACAGTTCCACTACTCACCGTCTCCTAAGAAGGCCGGGGTCCTTGGGCCCCACGCTTTGGCCACGCCCCGAGGCCGATACCGTCATTGCAGGGTATACCTGAGTTAAGAGGAGAGGAGGTGATGCGGGACTGCTGAAACTTGAGCGGACCCTCGCTCCCCCCCCCTCCCACCCCGACTTCCCGCAACTCCTCGGCCGTCGCCAAAGGCTACCGGGACGGTACCTTCGCATGGAAAAGGTAAAGGCTTCATCGCAGAGTCCCGTGATACTTGCGGAGGACTCAGGAGGGCGGCAAGACAAGTCTGTCAGCCAGTCGGCGAGGAGTTCGGTGTAATACAAGGGGACTACCTGAAACACACAAATGACAATGGATGCTTAGAGCTGTACCAGAACTTGGCACCCAAGGCATAACAAGTGGTTCTTTCCACCAGTGACTTCTTACCTCATTCACTTGACCTTGACTGCTAAGATCTGGCTTTACCGCCTAAGAACAAAGACAAAGAACAATCCTGTAACACAGCCACCATTTATGTTTGCCCTGCAAAGACAAACAGTGACCGACCTTCAGGTGGGAACCCCCTCACCCGGTATGGGGCGCTCTGCCGCAGATTTAATCCGTCTGCATCTGCAAGAAAGTGATGACAAAAGTCAAAGAGCTGCATTAGAACTTCACAGCTCCAGCCATCCTGTATGAGTCTAGGAATACCATCTTGAGGCCAAGCTACAACCTACACCACAAATTCCACATCCCCAGGCCTTGTCCTATTACACCCATACTCCACAGTATGCATCAGGGAAGAGCAGCTCTGGGCCAAACCCACTCAGGCACCCGTGACACAGAAGATGACAAACAAGGGGACACAACAAGGAGAGAAAACTCTAGGCTAGATGATCACAAGGACCGAGCAAATGAGGAATGAGATGACCACGGCGAGACCGACAGTGAGCCAACAAGGCTGCAAGAACCCTGGCAGAGGAGGATGATAACAGAAGGGCTTATTCCAAGAACCGCAAAGATGGATGCCCGCGAATTGGACGGGTGGAATCCTCTAGCTAGCTTCACATTCTTACAAGCCTTCATCCTCTATAATGGATCATTGCAGGGCACAGCTGACAATGCAGCTCAGAACAAGAGCTGAAAAGACACCCGACTCAACGTCGCTGAAGAGAGACGTGATCCTGATGCACCTCCAAGCTCACGAGTCAAAGGATCAATGGTATCGGCACCACACTGAGGAACACCAAGAACAGAGACGCTAAGAATAATGCCCAGCGTTTGCGATAAGCATCTCAAAGGGCTAAGGCAGAAGACCTGTGACATGAGATGCACAAAAGACAGAGAACGCACAATAGACAGGTGACACGTACCAGGCCTGCTCTTCCCTGCGCACCTCGGCACTGTGATCAAAAGCAAGACTTAAGCTTTATGGGGCCTAAGGGATACCCCTTCTTGGGTATCCCCACCTCCAAATCTGACTCAAAAATACCTCCTGGTGAGTCCCAACTCAACACCCTGCTTTCACCCCTACTGTGGGTCACAGGTCTCAACTTATCTCTTGGATGTCTGGGGATGTCAATCTGCCTCGGGTGCAAAAGAAGGCTGCATCACCATGCGGGAAGCTCGTGCCTTCACCGGGCTGGTTCTCTCTTAGTCAGCTACAATAAAGAAAACCAGACAAACATCAGTGCATGAACTTAGTGGCACCTCAGCCAAAACCCGTCAATTCTGCCACTCACCGTCTCCTAACAAGGCTGGCCTCCTCAGGCCGCACGCTTTGGCCACGCTCTGAGGCCAACGCCATCGTCATCGTCACAGAGTATACCTAGGTTAAGAGGAGACGAGGTGATGCGGCATTGCCGAAACTTGAGTGGGCCCTCGCTCCTCCCTCCCTCCGCAACTCACTGCAACTACCCGGCCGTTGCCGAAGGCAACCTGGACGGCACGTTCAAATGGAAAAGGTAAAGGCTTCCTCACAGAGTCCTGTAATACTTCCGGCAGGCTAACAACAGCGGCGAGCCAGGTCCATCAGCCAGTTGGCAAGGAGTTTCACCATAATACATGGGGACTGCCTAAAGCACACAAATGACAATGGATGCTTAAAGCTTAGAGTGCCAGAACATGGCATTGAAACAATAACAACCAGTTCAGTACACCGGTCACCACTTACCTCACGAACTCGACTTTGACTGCTGAGATCTGGCATTACCTCCTAAAAACAAAGACAAAGAACAATGCTGTAACACAGCCACCAATTACACTTGCCCCGCAAACAAACGGTGACTGACCTTCCTGCAGGAAACCCCCTCACCTGGTATGGGGCGCTCTGCCACGGATTTAATCTGTCTGCGTCTGCAAGAAAGTGATGACAAAAGTCAAAGGGCTGCATGAGAACTTCACAGCTCCAGCCATCTTGGGACAATCTAGGAATATCATCTAGAGGCCAGGCTACACCATACATTATGGATTTAAAGGCCTTGGGCCTTGTTCTATTACACCTATATGCCAGGGTATGCAGCAGGGCAGAGCAGCTCTGGGCCAAACCAATGCAGGCACCCGTGACACAGGAGACGACAAAAGAGGGGATGCAACGAGGAGAGAGAACTATCGGAAAAAAGCATGACTGCAAGCACATCAAAGGACTAAGGCAAAAGACCTGTGACACAAGATGCCCAAAAGACACGGCATGCACAATAGACAAGTGACACAACATGCACTGCGATTGCTCTGCCCTGCGCACCTCAGCATGGCGATCAAATGTGAGGCTTTCCCATTATGCGGGCTAAGGGGCCCCTTCTTGGACATCCCCATCTCCAAAGCTGACTCAAAACTCCCTCCCCGAGAGACCCGGCCCCACACCCCGCTTTCATTCCCTCCGTGGGTCATATCCCTCAACTTATCTCTCGGACATCTGGGGATGTGAATCTTCCTGGGGCGCAAAAGAAGGCGGCCTCTCGCCGGCCCAGAAGCTCCTGCCATTGCCAGGCTATTGTCTCTCAGTCAGCTACAATAAAGACAACCAAACATCAGTATATGAGCTTAGTGGCATGTCAGCCAAAACCCAACAATTCCACTACTCACCGTTCACTAAGAGAGCCCGGGTCCTCAGGCCGCACGCTCTGGCCGCGCTCCAAGGCCGACGCCATCATCGCAGGGTATACCTGGGTTGAGTGGAGACGAGGTTATGCAGCATTGCTGAAACTTGAGTGGACCCTTGTCCCTCCTCCCTCCCCGACATGCTGCAACTCCTCGGCCGTTGCTGAAGGCTACCCAGACGGTACCTTCGCATGGAAAAGGTAAAGGCTTCATCGCAGAGTCCCATGATACTTGCAGAGGACTCACAAGGGCAGCGAGCCAGGTCCATCAGCCAGTCGATGAGGGGTTTCCGTGTAATACAAGGGGACCGCCTGAAACACACAAATGACAGTGGATGCTTAGAGCTGTACCAGAACTTGACACCCAAGGAATACCAAGTGGTTCTTTCCACCAGTGACTTCTTACCTCATTCACTTGACCTTGACTGCCGAGATCTGGCTTTACCTCCTAAGAACAAAGACAAAGAACAATGCCGTAACAAAGCCACCAGTTACACTTGCTGAGGAAACACAAACAGTGACCGACCTTCCTGTGGGAACCCCCTCACCCGGTATGGGGCGCTCTGCCACGGATTTAATCCGTCTGCATCTGCAAGAAAGTGATGACAAAAGTCAAAGGGCTGCATGAGAACTTCACAGCTCCAGCCATCTTCTGACAATCTAAAAATATCAACTAGAGGACAAACTGCACCCTACATTACAAATTTCAAGTCCCCAAGCCTTGTTCTATTACACCTATATGCCAGGGTATGCAGCAGGGCAGAGCAGCTCTGGGCCAAACCCATGCAGGCACCCATGACAGAGGAGATGACAAACGAGAGGATACAACAAGGAGAGAGAACTCAGGGTGGAAAGCATGACTGCAAGCACATCAAAGGGCTAAGGCAAAAGACCTGTGACACAGGACACCCAAAAGACATGGCATGCACTATAGACAAGTGACACAACATGCACTCCGATTGCTCTGCCCTGCGCACCTCAGCATTGTCATCAAATGTGAGACTTTCACTTTATGCGGGCTAAGGCGCCCCTTCTTGGGTATCCCCATCTCCAAAGCTGACGCAAAAATCCCTCCCGGCGAGGCCCGACTCGATACTCCGCTTTCATCCTCTTGACTTATCTCTCAGACGTCCTGAGATGTGAATCCACCTGGGACGCAAAAGAAGACCGCCTCACCATCCTGGAAGCTCCTACCATCGCCGGGCTTTTGTCTTTTAGACGGCTACAATAAAGAAAACCAAACATCAGTACACGAACTTCGTGGCACATTGGCCAAGCCCCCAACAGTTCCACTACTCACCGTCTCCTAAGAAGGCCGGGGTCCTTGGGCCCCACGCTTTGGCCACGCCCCGAGGCCGATACCGCCATCGCAGGGTACACCTGAGTTAAGAGGAGAGGAGGTGATGCGGGACTGCTGAAACTTGAGCAGACCCTCCCTCCCCCCCCTCCCTCCCCGACTTCCCGCAACTCCTCGGCCGTCGCCAAAGGCTACCGGGACGGTACCTTCGCATGGAAAAGGTAAAGGCTTCATCGCAGAGTCCCGTGATACTTGCGGAGGACTCAGGAGGGCGGCAAGACAAGTCTGTCAGCCAGTCGGCGAGGAGTTCGGTGTAATACAAGGGGACTACCTGAAACACACAAATGACAATGGATGCTTAGAGCTGTACCAGAACTTGGCACCCAAGGCATAACAAGTGGTTCTTTCCACCAGTGACTTCTTACCTCATTCACTTGACCTTGACTGCTAAGATCTGGCTTTACCTCCTAAGAACAAAGACAAAGAACAATCCTGTAACACAGCCACCATTTATGTTTGCCCTGCAAAGACAAACAGTGACTGACCTTCAGGTGGGAACCCCCTCACCCGGTATGGGGCGCTCTGCCGCAGATTTAATCCGTCTGCATCTGCAAGAAAATGATGACAAAAGTCAAAGAGCTGCATTAGAACTTCACAGCTCCAGCCATCCTGTATGAGTCTAGGAATACCATCTTGAGGCCAAACTACAACCTACACCACAAATTCCACATCCCCAGGCCTTGTCCTATTACACCCATACTCCACAGTATGCATCAGGGAAGAGCAGCTCTGGGCCAAACCCACTCAGGCACCCGTGACACAGAAGATGACAAACAAGGGGACACAACAAGGAGAGAAAACTCTAGGCTAGATGATCACAAGGACCGAGCAAATGAGGAATGAGATGACCACGGCGAGACCGACGGTGAGCCAACAAGGCTGCAAGAACCCTGGCAGAGGAGGATGATAACAGAAGGGCTTATTCCAAGAACCGCAAAGATGGATGCCCGAGAATTGGACGGGTGGAATCCTCTAGCTAGCTTCACATTCTTACAAGCCTTCATCCTCTATAATGGATCATTGCAGGGCTCAGCTGACAATGCAGCTCAGAACAAGAGCTGAAAAGACACCCGACTCAACATCACTGAAGAGAGACGTGATCCTGATGCACCTCCAAGCTCACGAGTCAAAGGATCAATGGTATCGGCACCACACTGAGGAACACCAAGAACAGAGACGCTAAGAATAATGCCCAGCGTTTGCGATAAGCATCTCAAAGGGCTAAGGCAGAAGACCTGTGACATGAGATGCACAAAAGACAGAGAACGCACAATAGACAGGTGACACGTACCAGGCCTGCTCTGCCCTGCGCACCTCGGCACTGTGATCAAAAGCAAGACTTAAGCTTTATGGGGCCTAAGGGGCCGCTTCTTGGGTATCCCCACCTCCAAATCTGACTCAAAAATACCTCCTGGTGAGTCCCAACTCAACACCCCGCTTTCACCCCTACTGTGGGTCACAGGTCTCAACTTATCTCTCTTGGATGTCTGGGGATGTCAATCTGCCTCGGGTGCAAAAGAAGGCTGCATCACCATGCGGGAAGCTCGTGCCTTCACCGGGCTGGTTCTCTCTTAGTCAGCTACAATAAAGAAAACCAGACAAACATCAGTGCATGAACTTAGTGGCACCTCAGCCAAAACCCGTCAATTCTGCCACTCACCGTCTCCTAACAAGGCTGGCCTCCTCAGGCCGCACGCTTTGGCCACGCTCTGAGGCCAACGCCATCGTCACAGAGTATACCTGGGTTAAGAGGAGACGAGGTGATGCGGCATTGCCAAAACTTGAGTGGGCCCTCGCTCCTCCCTCCCTCCGCAACTCACTGCAACTACCCGGCCGTTGCCGAAGACAACCTGGACGGCACGTTCAAATGGAAAAGGTAAAGGCTTCGTCACAGAGTCCTGTAATACTTCCGGAGGGCTAATGACAGCGGCGAGCCAGGTCCATCAGCCAGTTGGCAAGGAATTTCACCATAATACATGGGGACTGCCTAAAGCACACAAATGACAATGGATGCTTAAAGCTTAGAGTGCCAGAACTTGGCAATGAAACAATAACAACCAGTTCAGTACACCGGTCACCACTTACCTCACGAACTCGACTTTGACTGCTGAGATCTGGCATTACCTCCTAAAAACAAAGACAAAGAACGATGCTGTAACACAGCCACCAATTACACTTGCCCCGCAAACAAACGGTGACTGACCTTCCTGCAGGAAACCCCCTCACCTGGTATGGGGCGCTCTGCCACGGATTTAATCCGTCTGCATCTGCAAGAAAGCGATGACAAAAGTCAAAGAGCTGCATGAGAACTTCACAGCTCCAGCCATCTTGTGACAACCTAGGAATATCATCTAGAGGCCAGACTACACCATACATTATGGATTTAAAGGCCTTGGGCCTTGTTCTATTACACCTATATGCCAGAGTATGCATCAGGGCAGAGCAGTTCTGGGCCATTCCATGCAGGCACCCGTGACACAGGAGACGACAAAAGAGGGGATGCAACGAGGAGAGAGAACTCTCGGCAAAAAGCATGACTGCAAGCACATCAAAGGGCTAAGGCAAAAGACCTGTGACACAAGATGCCCAAAAGACACGGCATGCACAATAGACAAGTGACACAACATGCACTGCGATTGCTCTGCCCTGCGCACCTCAGCATGGCGATCAAATGTGAGGCTTTCCCATTATGCGGGCTAAGGCGCCCCTTCTTGGACATCCCCATCTCCAAAGCTGACTCAAAACTCCCTCCCCGAGAGACCCGGCCCCACACCCCGCTTTCATTCCCTCCGTGGGTCATATCCCTCAACTTATCTCTCGGACATCTGGGGATGTGAATCTTCCTGGGGCGCAAAAGAAGGCGGCCTCTCGCCGGCCCAGAAGCTCCTGCCATTGCCAGGCTATTGTCTCTCAGTCAGCTACAATAAAGACAACCAAACATCAGTATATGAGCTTAGTGGCATGTCAGCCAAAACCCAACAATTCCACTACTCACCGTTCACTAAGAGAGCCCGGGTCCTCAGGCCGCACGCTCTGGCCGCGCTCCAAGGCCGACGCCATCATCGCAGGGTATACCTGGGTTGAACGGAGACAAGGTTATGCAGCATTGCTGAAACTTGAGTGGACCCTTGTCCCTCCTCCCTCCCCGACATGCTGCAACTCCTCGGCCGTTGCTGAAGGCTACCCAGACAGTACCTTCGCATGGAAAAGGTAAAGGCTTCATCGCAGAGTCCCATGATATTTGCAGAGGACTCACGAGGGCAGCGAGCCAGGTCCATCAGCCAGTCGGTGAGGGGTTTCCGTGTAATACAAGGGGACCGCCTGAAACACACAAATGACAGTGGATGCTTAGAGCTGTACCAGAACTTGACACCCAAGGAATACCAAGTGGTTCTTTCCACCAGTGACTTCTTACCTCATTCACTTGACCTTGACTGCCGAGATCTGGCTTTACCTCCTAAGAACAAAGACAAAGAACAATGCCGTAACAAAGCCACCAGCTACACTTGCTGAGGAAACACAAACAGTGACCGACCTTCCTGTGGGAACCCCCTCACCCGGTATGGGGCGCTCTGCCACGGATTTAATCCGTCTGCATCTGCAAGAAAGTGATGACAAAAGTCAAAGGGCTGCATGAGAACTTCACAGCTCCAGCCATCTTCTGACAATCTAAAAATATCAACTAGAGGACAAACTGCACCCTACATTACAAATTTCAAGTCCCCAAGCCTTGTTCTATTACACCTATATGCCAGGGTATGCAGCAGGGCAGAGCAGCTCTGGGCCAAACCCATGCAGGCACCCATGACAGAGGAGATGACAAACGAGAGGATACAACAAGGAGAGAGAACTCAGGGTGGAAAGCATGACTGCAAGCACATCAAAGGGCTAAGGCAAAAGACCTGTGACACAGGACACCCAAAAGACATGGCATGCACTATAGACAAGTGACACAACATGCACTCCGATTGCTCTGCCCTGCGCACCTCAGCATTGTCATCAAATGTGAGACTTTCACTTTATGCGGGCTAAGGCGCCCCTTCTTGGGTATCCCCATCTCCAAAGCTGACGCAAAAATCCCTCCCGGCGAGGCCCGACTCGATACTCCGCTTTCATCCCCTTGACTTATCTCTCAGACGTCCTGAGATGTGAATCCACCTGGGACGCAAAAGAAGACCGCCTCACCATCCTGGAAGCTCCTACCATCGCCGGGCTTTTGTCTTTTAGACGGCTACAATAAAGAAAACCAAACATCAGTACACGAACTTCGTGGCACATTGGCCAAGCCCCCAACAGTTCCACTACTCACCGTCTCCTAAGAAGGCCGGGGTCCTTGGGCCCCACGCTTTGGCCACGCCCCGAGGCCGATACCGCCATCGCAGGGTACACCTGAGTTAAGAGGAGAGGAGGTGATGCGGGACTGCTGAAACTTGAGCGGACCCTCCCTCCCCCCCCTCCCACCCCGACTTCCCGCAACTCCTCGGCCGTCGCCAAAGGCTACCGGGACGGTACCTTCGCATGGAAAAGGTAAAGGCTTCATCGCAGAGTCCCGTGATACTTGCGGAGGACTCAGGAGGGCGGCAAGACAAGTCTGTCAGCCAGTCGGCGAGGAGTTCGGTGTAATACAAGGGGACTACCTGAAACACACAAATGACAATGGATGCTTAGAGCTGTACCAGAACTTGGCACCCAAGGCATAACAAGTGGTTCTTTCCACCAGTGACTTCTTACCTCATTCACTTGACCTTGACTGCTAAGATCTGGCTTTACCTCCTAAGAACAAAGACAAAGAACAATCCTGTAACACAGCCACCATTTATGTTTGCCCTGCAAAGACAAACAGTGACTGACCTTCAGGTGGGAACCCCCTCACCCGGTATGGGGCGCTCTGCCGCAGATTTAATCCGTCTGCATCTGCAAGAAAGTGATGACAAAAGTCAAAGAGCTGCATTAGAACTTCACAGCTCCAGCCATCCTGTATGAGTCTAGGAATACCATCTTGAGGCCAAACTACAACCTACACCACAAATTCCACATCCCCAGGCCTTGTCCTATTACACCCATACTCCACAGTATGCATCAGGGAAGAGCAGCTCTGGGCCAAACCCACTCAGGCACCCGTGACACAGAAGATGACAAACAAGGGGACACAACAAGGAGAGAAAACTCTAGGCTAGATGATCACAAGGACCGAGCAAATGAGGAATGAGATGACCACGGCGAGACCGACGGTGAGCCAACAAGGCTGCAAGAACCCTGGCAGAGGAGGATGATAACAGAAGGGCTTATTCCAAGAACCGCAAAGATGGATGCCCGAGAATTGGACGGGTGGAATCCTCTAGCTAGCTTCACATTCTTACAAGCCTTCATCCTCTATAATGGATCATTTCAGGGCTCAGCTGACAATGCAGCTCAGAACAAGAGCTGAAAAGACACCCGACTCAACATCGCTGAAGAGAGACGTGATCCTGATGCACCTCCAAGCTCACGAGTCAAAGGATCAATGGTATCGGCACCACACTGAGGAACACCAAGAACAGAGACGCTAAGAATAATGCCCAGCGTTTGCGATAAGCATCTCAAAGGGCTAAGGCAGAAGACCTGTGACATGAGATGCACAAAAGACAGAGAACGCACAATAGACAGGTGACACGTACCAGGCCTGCTCTGCCCTGCGCACCTCGGCACTGTGATCAAAAGCAAGACTTAAGCTTTATGGGGCCTAAGGGGCCGCTTCTTGGGTATCCCCACCTCCAAATCTGACTCAAAAATACCTCCTGGTGAGTCCCAACTCAACACCCCGCTTTCACCCCTACTGTGGGTCACAGGTCTCAACTTATCTCTCTTGGATGTCTGGGGATGTCAATCTGCCTCGGGTGCAAAAGAAGGCTGCATCACCATGCGGGAAGCTCGTGCCTTCACCGGGCTGGTTCTCTCTTAGTCAGCTACAATAAAGAAAACCAGACAAACATCAGTGCATGAACTTAGTGGCACCTCAGCCAAAACCTGTCAATTCTGCCACTCACCGTCTCCTAACAAGGCTGGCCTCCTCAGGCCGCACGCTTTGGCCACGCTCTGAGGCCAACGCCATCGTCATCGTCACAGAGTATACCTGGGTTAAGAGGAGACGAGGTGATGCGGCATTGCCGAAACTTGAGTGGGCCCTCGCTCCTCCCTCCCTCCGCAACTCACTGCAACTACCCGGCCGTTGCCGAAGGCAACCTGGACGGCACGTTCAAATGGAAAAGGTAAAGGCTTCCTCACAGAGTCCTGTAATACTTCCGGAGGGCTAATGACAGCGGCGAGCCAGGTCCATCAGCCAGTTGGCAAGGAATTTCACCATAATACATGGGGACTGCCTAAAGCACACAAATGACAATGGATGCTTAAAGCTTAGAGTGCCAGAACTTGGCAATGAAACAATAACAACCAGTTCAGTACACCGGTCACCACTTACCTCACGAACTCGACTTTGACTGCTGAGATCTGGCATTACCTCCTAAAAACAAAGACAAAGAACGATGCTGTAACACAGCCACCAATTACACTTGCCCCGCAAACAAACGGTGACTGACCTTCCTGCAGGAAACCCCCTCACCTGGTATGGGGCGCTCTGCCACGGATTTAATCCGTCTGCATCTGCAAGAAAGCGATGACAAAAGTCAAAGAGCTGCATGAGAACTTCACAGCTCCAGCCATCTTGTGACAACCTAGGAATATCATCTAGAGGCCAGACTACACCATACATTATGGATTTAAAGGCCTTGGGCCTTGTTCTATTACACCTATATGCCAGAGTATGCATCAGGGCAGAGCAGTTCTGGGCCATTCCATGCAGGCACCCGTGACACAGGAGACGACAAAAGAGGGGATGCAACGAGGAGAGAGAACTCTCGGCAAAAAGCATGACTGCAAGCACATCAAAGGGCTAAGGCAAAAGACCTGTGACACAAGATGCCCAAAAGACACGGCATGCACAATAGACAAGTGACACAACATGCACTGCGATTGCTCTGCCCTGCGCACCTCAGCATGGCGATCAAATGTGAGGCTTTCCCATTATGCGGGCTAAGGCGCCCCTTCTTGGACATCCCCATCTCCAAAGCTGACTCAAAACTCCCTCCCCGAGAGACCCGGCCCCACACCCCGCTTTCATTCCCTCCGTGGGTCATATCCCTCAACTTATCTCTCGGACATCTGGGGATGTGAATCTTCCTGGGGCGCAAAAGAAGGCGGCCTCTCGCCGGCCCAGAAGCTCCTGCCATTGCCAGGCTATTGTCTCTCAGTCAGCTACAATAAAGACAACCAAACATCAGTATATGAGCTTAGTGGCATGTCAGCCAAAACCCAACAATTCCACTACTCACCGTTCACTAAGAGAGCCCGGGTCCTCAGGCCGCACGCTCTGGCCGCGCTCCAAGGCCGACGCCATCATCGCAGGGTATACCTGGGTTGAACGGAGACAAGGTTATGCAGCATTGCTGAAACTTGAGTGGACCCTTGTTCCTCCTCCCTCCCCGACATGCTGCAACTCCTCGGCCGTTGCTGAAGGCTACCCAGACGGTACCTTCGCATGGAAAAGGTAAAGGCTTCATCGCAGAGTCCCATGATACTTGCAGAGGACTCACGAGGGCAGGGAGCCAGGTCCATCAGCCAGTCGGTGAGGGGTTTCCGTGTAATACAAGGGGACCGCCTGAAACACACAAATGACAGTGGATGCTTAGAGCTGTACCAGAACTTGACACCCAAGGAATACCAAGTGGTTCTTTCCACCAGTGACTTCTTACTTCATTCACTTGAACTTGACTGCCGAGATCTGGCTTTACCTCCTAAGAACAAAGACAAAGAACAATGCCATAACAAAGCCACCAGTTACACTTGCTGAGGAAACACAAACAGTGACCGACCTTCCTGTGGGAACCCCCTCACCCGGTATAGGGCGCTCTGCCACAGATTTAATCCGTCTGCATCTGCAAGAAAGCGATGACAAAAGTCAAAGGGCTGCATGAGAACTTCACAGCTCCAGCCATCTTCTGACAATCTAAAAATATCAACTAGAGGACAAACTGCACCCTACATTACAAATTTCAAGTCCCCAAGCCTTGTTCTATTACACCTATATGCCAGAGTATGCAGCAGGGCAGAGCAGCTCTGGGCCAAACCCATGCAGGCACCCATGACAGAGGAGATGACAAACGAGAGGATACAACAAGGAGAGAGAACTCAGGGTGGAAAGCATGACTGCAAGCACATCAAAGGGCTAAGGCAAAAGACCTGTGACACAGGACACCCAAAAGACATGGCATGCACTATAGACAAGTGACGCAACATGCACTCCGATTGCTCTGCCCTGCGCACCTCAGCATTGTCATCAAATGTGAGACTTTCACTTTATGCGGGCTAAGGCGCCCCTTCTTGGGTATCCCCATCTCCAAAGCTGACGCAAAAATCCCTCCCGGCAAGGCCCGACTCGATACTCCGCTTTCATCCCCTTGACTTATCTCTCAGACGTCCTGAGATGTGAATCCACCTGGGACGCAAAAGAAGACCGCCTCACCATCCTGGAAGCTCCTACCATTGCCGGGCTTTTGTCTTTTAGACGGCTACAATAAAGAAAACCAAACATCAGTACACGAACTTCGTGGCACATTGGCCAAACCCCCAACAGTTCCACTACTCACCGTCTCCTAAGAAGGCCGGGGTCCTTGGGCCCCACGCTTTGGCCACGCCCGAGGCCGATACCGCCATCGCAGGGTATACCTGAGTTAAGAGGAGAGGAGGTGATGCGGGACTGCTGAAACTTGAGCGGACCCTCGCTCCCCCCCCTCCCACCCCGACTTCCCGCAACTCCTCGGCCGTCACCAAAGGCTACCGGGACGGTACCTTCGCATGGAAAAGGTAAAGGCTTCATCGCAGAGTCCCGTGATACTTGCGGAGGACTCAGGAGGGCGGCAAGACAAGTCTGTCAGCCAGTCGGCGAGGAGTTCGGTGTAATACAAGGGGACTACCTGAAACACACAAATGACAATGGATGCTTAGAGCTGTACCAGAACTTGGCACCCAAGGCATAACAAGTGGTTCTTTCCACCAGTGACTTCTTACCTCATTCACTTGACCTTGACTGCTAAGATCTGGCTTTACCTCCTAAGAACAAAGACAAAGAACAATCCTGTAACACAGCCACCATTTATGTTTGCCCTGCAAAGACAAACAGTGACCGACCTTCAGGTGGGAACCCCCTCACCCGGTATGGGGCGCTCTGCCGCAGATTTAATCCGTCTGCATCTGCAAGAAAGTGATGACAAAAGTCAAAGAGCTGCATTAGAACTTCACAGCTCCAGCCATCCTGTATGAGTCTAGGAATACCATCTTGAGGCCAAACTACAACCTACACCACAAATTCCACATCCCCAGGCCTTGTCCTATTACACCCATACTCCACAGTATGCATCAGGGAAGAGCAGCTCTGGGCCAAACCCACTCAGGCACCCGTGACACAGAAGATGACAAACAAGGGGACACAACAAGGAGAGAAAACTCTAGGCTAGATGATCACAAGGACCGAGCAAATGAGGAATGAGATGACCACGGCGAGACCGACAGTGAGCCAACAAGGCTGCAAGAACCCTGGCAGAGGAGGATGATAACAGAAGGGCTTATTCCAAGAACCGCAAAGACGGATGCCCGCGAATTGGACGGGTGGAATCCTCCAGCTATCTTCACATTATTAAAAGTCCTCATGCCCTATAATGGATTGTTGCAGTGCACAGCTGTCGATGCAGCTCCGAACAAGACCTGAAAAGACACCCGACTCAACGTCGCTGAAGAGAGACGCGATTCTGATGCGACTCCAAGCTCACGAGTCAAAGGATCAATGGTATCGGCACCACACTGAGGAACACCAAGAACAGAGACGCTAAGAATAATGCCCAGCGTTTGCGATAAGCATCTCAAAGGGCTAAGGCAGAAGACCTGTGACACGAGATGCACAAAAGACAGAGAACGCACAATAGACAGGTGACACGTACCAGGCCTGCTCTGCCCTGCGCACCTCGGCACTGTGATCAAAAGCAAGACTTAAGCTTTATGGGGCCTAAGGGGCCGCTTCTTGGGTATCCCCACCTCCAAATCTGACTCAAAAATACCTCCTGGTGAGTCCCAACTCAACACCCCGCTTTCACCCCTACTGTGGGTCACAGGTCTCAACTTATCTCTTGGATGTCTGGGGATGTCAATCTGCCTCGGGTGCAAAAGAAGGCTGCATCACCATGCAGGAAGCTCACGCCTTCATCGGGCTGCTTATCTCTTGATGAACTACAATAAACAAAACAAAACAGACATCAGTGCATGAACTTAGAGGCACCTCAGCCAAAACCTGTCAATTCTGCCACTCACCGTCTCCTAAAAAGGCCGGGGTCCTCGGGCCGCACGCTTTGGCCAAGCTCCGAGACCAACGCCATCGCCATTGTCGCAGGGTATACTGGGGTTAAGAGGAGACAAGGTGATGCGATACTGCCAAAACTTGAGGGGGCCCTCACTCCTCCCTCCCTCCACAACTCACTGCAACTACTTGGCCGTTGCCAAAGGCTACCCAGACAGTACCTTCACATGGAGAAGGTAAAGGCTTCATCGCAGAGTCCCGTAATACTTCTCGAGGGGTCACAAGGGTGGCAAGCCGGGTCTGTCAGCCGGTCAGTGAGAGGTTTTGATGTAATACAAGGTGACTGCCTGAAACACACAAATGACAATGGATGCTTAGAGCTGTACCAGAACTTGGCACCCAAGGCATAACAAGTGGTTCTTACCACCAGTGACTTCTTACCTCATTCACTTGACCTTGACTGCTGAAATCTAGCTTTACCTCCTAAGAACAAACACAAAGAACAAACACAAAGAACAATGCTGTAACACAGCCACCATTTACACTTGCACTGCAAAGACAAACAGTGACTGACCTTCCTGCGGGAGCCCCCTTAACTGGTACAGGGGCACTCAGCCACGGACTTAATCCATCTGCATCAGAAAGAAACTGAGGACAATATTCAAAGTGCTGCATGAGAACTTAACAGCTCCAGCCATCTTGTGACAATCTCAGAATACCATCTAGAGGGCAAACTACACCCTACATCACAAATTACAAGCCCACAGGCCTTGTCCTATTACACCCATACAGCAGAGTGTGCATCAGGGCAGAGCAGCTCTGGGCCAAACCCACTCAGGCACCCGTGACACAGGAGATGACAAATGAGGGACACAACAAGGAGGGAAAACTCTGGGCTAGATGATCACAAGGACCAAGAGAATGAGGAATGAGATGACTTAGGTGAGACCGACAGTGAGCCAACAGGGCTCCAAGAACCCTGGCAGAAGAGGATGCTAACACAAAGGCTTTATCCAAGAACCGCAAAAATGGATGCCTGAGTTGTACGGGTGGAATCCTCTAGCTATCTTCGTATTTTCGCAAGTCCTCATCCCCTTTAGTGGATTGTTGTGGTGCATAGCTGTCAATGCAGCTCAGAACAAGACCTGAAAAGACACCTGACTCAACACTGCTAAAGAGATGCGATTCTGATGCAGCTCCAAGCTCAAGAGTCAAAGGATCAATGGTATCAGCACCACACTGAGGAACACCAAGAACAGAGATGCTAAGAGTAACGCCCAGCATTTGCAATAAGCATCTCAAAGGGCTAAGGCAAAACACCTGTGACACAAGATGGCCAAAAGACAGAACACACACTAGACAAGTGACATGCACCAGGACTGCTCTGCCCTGTATACCTTGGCATTGTGATCAAAAGCAAGATTTTCCCTTTATGTTGGCCTAAGGGGCCCCTTCTTGGGTATCCCCACCTCCAAATCTGACTCAAAAATCCCTCCCAGCGAGTCCCAACTCAACAACCTGATGTCACCCCCTCTGTGGGTCAACAAGCCTCGACTTATCTCTCAGACGCCTGGGGATGTGAATCTGCCTCGGGCACAAAAGAAGGCCACCTTGCCGTCCTGGAAGATCCTGCAGTCACTGGGCTGTTCTCTCTCAATCAGCTACAAAAAAACCCCAAACCCAACATCAGTACATTAGCTTAGTGGCACCTCAGCCAAAACCCGACAATTCTGCTACTCACCGTCTCCTAATAGGGCCAGGGTCCTCAGGCTGCACACTCTGGCCACGCTCCAAGGCTGACACTGTCATTGCAGGGTATACCTGGATTAGGAGGAGATAAGGTGATGTGGCATTGCTGAGACTTGAGCAGACCCTCATTCCTCCTCCCTCCCCAACATGCTGCAGCTCCCCAGCCATTGCTAAAGGCTGCTCAGAAAGACCCTTCGAATGGAAAAGGTGAAGGCATGGTCAAAAAGTCCCATAATACTTTCAGAGGGCTCACAAGGGTGGCGAGCCGGGTCTGCCGGTCATGGAGTTTCAGAGAACACAAGCAGACCACCTGAAACACACAAATGACAATGGATGCTTAGAGCTGTACCAGAACTTGGCACCCAAGGAATACCAAGTGGTTCTTTCCACTTTCCACTTTCTTCTTACCTCATTCACTTGACCTTGACTGCCGAGATCTGGCTTTACCTCCTAAGAACAAAGACAAAGAACAATGCTGTAACAAAGCCACCAGTTTACACTTGCTGAGGAAACACAAACAGTGACTGACCTTCCTGCAGGAATCCCCCTCAACCGGTGGGGGGCGCTCTGCCACAGATTTAACCCATCTGCATCTGAAAGAAAGTGATGACAAAAGTCAAAGTGCTGCATGATAACTTAACAGCTCCAGGCATCCTGTGTCAATCTAGGAATATCATCTAGAGGCCAAATTACACCCTACATAAATATCAAGTCCCGGGGCCCTGTCCTATTACAACTAACACACTATAGGCCAGACTGTGCAGCAGGGCAGAGCAGCTCCAGACCAAACCCATGCAGGCACCTGTGACACAGGAGATCACAAACGAGGTGAACGGATGAGGAGAGAAAACTCTCAGTGAGAAGAATAACCACAAGCACATTGAAGAGCTAAGACAGAAGACATGAGATGCCCAAAAGAGACAGGGCGCACAATAGACAAGTGACATGACATGCACTGGGTCTGCTCTGCCTGGCTCACCTCGGCCTTGTGATCAAAAGTGAGGCTTTCCTTTCATGGGGCCTAAGGGGCCCCTTCTTAGACATCCCCATCTCTGAAGCAGATTCAATATTCCCTCCCGGCAAGCCCCGACCCGACACTCTGCTTTCACCCCCTCGACTTATCTCTCAGACGTGCAGGGATGCAAATCCTCCTCGGGCACAAAAAAAGGCCACCTCACCATCCAGGAAGCTCCTGCCATCACTGGGCTGATCTCTCTTAGTCAGCTACAATAAACAAAACCAAACCAAACATCAGTGCACAAACTTAGTGGCACCTCGGCCAGAACCCAACAATTCCACCGCTCACCATCCCCTAAGAAGGCCAGGGTTCTCGGGCCGCACACTTTGGCCGTGCTCCGAGGCCGACGCCATCGTCGCCACATATTCCTGGGTTAAGAGGAGACAAGGTGATGCAGCATTACTGAAACTTGAGCAGACCCTCACTCTTCCTCCCTCCCTGACTCACCACAACTACCTGGCCGTTGCCAAAGGGTGCCTGGACAGCACCTTTGAATGGAAAAGGTAAAGGCTCCGTCACAGAGTCCCGTAATGCTTCTGAAGAGCTCACAAGGGTGGCAGACCGTGTCTGTTGGCCGGTCATGGAGGTGCTTCAGCATAATACAAGTGGACCACCTAAAACACACAAATGATTGTGGATGCTTAGAGGTGTACCAGAACTTGGCACCCAAGGATTAACAACTTTTTCTTTCCACCAGTCACTGCTTACCATGCTCACTTGACCTTGACTGCTGCTATCCAGCTTTACCTCCTAAAAACAAAGAACAATGCTGGAACATTGCCACCATTCACACTTGCCCTGCAAACACAAACAGTGACTGACCTTCCTGTGGGAACCCCCTCAACTAGTGGGGGGGCGCTCTGCCATGGATTTAACCCATCTGCATCTGAAAGAAAGTGATGTAAAAAGTCAAAGGGCTGCATGATAACTTCACAGCTCCAGCCATCCTGTGTCAGTCTAGGAATAACATCTTGAGGTCAAACTACACCCTACATAACAAATCTCAAGTACCGGGGCCCTGTCCTATTACAACTATAGGCCAGGCTATGCAGCAGGGCATAGCAGCTCTGGGCCAAACCCATGCAGGTACCCGTGACACAGGAGATGACAAACAAGGGGATGCAACAAGGAGAGAAAACTCTCAGCAGGAAGAATGGCTGCAAGCACATTGAAGGGCTAAGACTAAATACATGAGACAAGATGCCTAAATGAGACAGAACGCACAACAGACAAGTGACATGACACGCACCAGGACTGCTCTGCACACATAAGCGTTTTAATCAAAAGTTATACTTTCCCTTTATGGGGCCTAAGGGGCCCCTTCTTAGACATCCCCATCTCTGAAGCTGGCTCAATGTTCCCTCCTGGGAAGCCCTGACCTGACACTCTGCTTTCACCCCCTCAACTTATCTCTTGGACATCCAGGGATGCAAATCTACCTCAGGCATAAAAGAAGGTGGCCTCACCGTCCAGGAAGCTCCTGCCATCACCGGGCTGTTCTCTCTTAGTCAGCTACAATAAACAAAACCAAACCAAACAACAGTGCACAAAGTTAGTGGCACCTCGGCCAGAACCCGACAACTCTGCCACTCACCGTCTCCTATGTAGGCCGGGGTTCTCTGGCCGCACACTTCAGCCACACTCCGAGGCTGATGCCATCGTTGCAGGGTATACTGGGGTTAAGGAGACAAGGTGATGTGGCACAGCTGAAACTTGAGTGGACCCTCAATCCGCCTCCCTCCATCCCCAACTTGCTGCAACTCCTCGGCCGTTGCCAAAGGCAGCAGGATGGTAGCTTCGAATGGAAAATGTAAAGACTTCATTGCAGAGTCCTGTAATGCTTCCGGAGGGTTCATGAGGGCAGCAAACTGGGTCTGTCGGCCAGTTGGCAAGGAGGTTCAGCATAATACAAGTGGACCCCCTAAAGCACACAAATAACAATGGATGCACCAGAAATTGATACCCAAGCAATAGCAAGTCATTCTGTCTACTAGTCACTGCTTACCTCGCTCACTTGTCCTTGACTGCTGCTATCCAGCTTTACCTCCTAAAAATAAAGACAAAGAACAATGCTGGAACACAGTCACCATTCACACTTGCCTTGCAAAGACAAATGGTGACTGACCTTCCTGTGTGAACCCCCTCACGGTGTGGGGAGCTCTGCCACTGATTTAATCCGTCTGCATCTGAAAGAAAATGATGACAAAAGTCAAAGTGCTGCATGATAACTTAACAGCTCCAGGCATCTTGTGTCAATCTAGGAATATCATCTAGAGGCCAAACTACACCCTACAGAACAAATTCCAAGTCCCCAAGCCTTGCCCTATTACACCTATAGGCCAGACTGTGCAGTAGGGCAGAGCAGCTCCGGGCCAAATCCCATGCAGGATTTGCATGCAGCAGATGACAAAGGAGGGGACACAACAAGAAAAGAAAACTCTCGACGAGAAGAATGACCACAAGCACATCAAAGGGCTAAGGCAAAAGACATGAAACACAAGATGCCCAAAAGACACAGAACACACAATAGAGAAGTGTCACAACATGCACTGGGACTGCTCTGCCCTGCACACCTCGGCACTGTGATCAAAAGTGAGACTTTCCCATTATGTGGCCTAAGGGGCCCCTTTGTGGGTAGCCCTATCTCCAAAGCTGACTCAAAAATCCCTCCCAGCAACCCCCTACCCAACACCCCGCTTCCATCCCGTTGACTTATCTCTCAGACATCCAGGGATGTGAATCCTCTTCGGGTGCAAAAGAGGGCCGCCTTGCCATCCAGGAAGCTCCTGCCATTGCCAGCCTGTTGTCTCAGTCAGCTACAATAAAGAAAACCAAATATCAAGGCTTGAACTTAGTGGCAGGTTAGCCAAAACCCAACAATTCCGCTACTCACCATCTCCTAAGAAGCTCGGGGTCCTGGGGCCACACACTTTGGCCGCGCTCCAAGGCTGGCACCATCATTGTAGGGTATACCTGGGTTAAGAGGAGACAAGGCGATGCAGCATTGCTGAGACTTGAGCAGACCCTCGGTCCTCCCCCCTCCCTCCCCGACTCGTCCCAACTTCTCAGCCGTTGCCAAAGTCTGCCCGGACGGTATCTTTGAATGGAAAAGGTAAAGGCTTCATCGCAGAGTCCCATAATGCTTTGGGAGGGCTCATGAGGGCAGCGAGCCGGGTACATCGGCCAGTCGGTGAGGGGGCTCAGCATAATACAAGTGGACCCCCTAAAACACACAAATGACAGTGGATGCTTAGAGCTGTACCAGAACTTGGCACCCAAGGAATAACAACTTTTTCTTTCCACCGGTCACTGCTTACCTTGCTCACTTGACCTTGACTGCTGAGATCTAGCTTTCCCTCCTAAAAATAAAGACAAAGAACAATGCTGGAACACAGTCACCATTTACACTTGCCCTGCAAAGACAAATGGTGACTGACCTTCCTGTGCAAGCCCTCTCACCCGGTATGGGGCACTCTGCCACCGATTTAATCCATCTGCATCTGAAAGAAAGTGATGACAAAAGTTAAAGGGCTGCATGATAACTTAGGACTAGAAAACTGCAAGATGCCGCCATACCGCTCCCGCCGAACCCCGCACAGACCGGCCGTGGTTGCTCCATCTGAGGTGTGGCTCAGGTGGTTATGCAAAGGTAAAGGTTACCCGTAAAGCCTTCTTTCTATTCCACCTACCCCCCAGTCTATTCCACAGGGCAGAGCAGTTCCAGGCTAAACACAAACTCAAACAACACATTATGCTACAAACAGTGGGACGCAAGGATGATAAAAAAAGCTCTCTGAGAGAAGAATGACGGTGAGGACCGAGATGACGCCAAAAGAGATGACCGATGGCGTAGTGACAGTAGACAGAAGCGGCTCTAAGGAGCAGAAGAAAAGACTGTAATAGAGTGACCTATTATAAGAACTGTCAGTCACAATGATCAAGACGGCTGCAAAACAATGCTATGTTCAGAATGCTCCCTGTATCCTTACAATGTTATAAGCCCCAGGACATTACAACTCACGGCTGGGAAGGATGTATGGCAATACAGCCGGGAATGAGGCCTCAAAAGACATCTGACTCAACACTTCTGAGATGCGATTCTGAGACACGGCTGAGCCCGTCAGTAAGAGAACAAATGATATCGGTGACATGCCGAGAAGTACAAATGTTTGAGAACCTAGAGATGATGGCTGACACTTGCCATAAGGTCCTTGAGGATAAAAGGCAGACATATCTGATTCAAGGGATCCTGAAGACATGCTAAACAACACAACACACCAGACAACACAACAGAGACTGGAACTGCTCTGCACTGCATAGCCTACAATTGCAATCAAATGTGGAGCCTCTCCCTTTAGCTATCCTAAGAGGCCCCTTAGAGAGCATCCCTTACCCCCGCACTAATTATTAAGTTTTTCCCAGGAATTTCTAACTCACTACCCTGCTGCCATCCCATCACCAGGTCATAGCCCCTGACTTATCTTTTGGATGACCGGCAATATGAATCCACATTGGATGTGAAATGAGTCCTCCTCAGTCATCTTGGAAGGCCCCATAATAGCTGGGTTAGCCTCATAGTCAGCTACAATAAAAAAAAAAAAAAAAATCAAGATCAATGCACAAATCTAGTGGCATATAGGCCAAATGCCCACAGTTTGGCTACTCACCACCTCCTAAGCCCATCCAGGTCCTTGGGTCTCTAGCTTCACCCAGAATCAAAAGCTGTGGCCATTATTTCTATAGACACGTGAGACAGCAAGGGGCAAAGTTATATGGTATTTCTATGAGTGCGGTGGATGCATTTGTGTGCTTTAAGATGTATAAATGCATCTACTGTGCTTAGGAAAAAAGCCTTAGGTAGGCCCAAATAGACACCTTTTCCCACCCTATGGCCTTCAAAACCCCTTCTGGCACTTCCTAAGCCAGCTACCCTGCTCACACTCTCCCAGCTGCAATCCATAACTTACCTATCAGAAGCCACAATTTTGGATATCATCTTTGATATGGGCAAGGTCCTTTTATGACACAATGAATGTGCTAAAAAAATTTGAAGCTTCATACTCAATACAACCTGGAAGTTACAATGCTCCTAAAGAAAAAAACCAAGAAGAAAAACTGAAATTAGAAAAGCACCTTACCACCTCTGAACACTCAAGCCAAAATTATGAGCCTAAATACTCACTGTGTTCAACACTATCTTCTTCCCAATGTCTTCAAAACCACTGGTGCTTTAGAGGCCAAAAGCATTTACTGGGGGGGAAAAAAAACCTGATATAAGCTGAAAGGCCCCCTTCATTGAAATGAGAGGAGATCTCCCATCCCAGGCAATCCCAGGGAGGAAATGAATCCCTTTGGCAAAGGCTGGGGTTAATATACCCCTGGCCGGGTCCGCCTCTCATTCCCATCATGCCCCAGAAAAGGGAGGAGGTAATTACTACAATGTATAAAAGCTGTCAAAGGAGCTATAGCTGCTTGGCTCCTCTGATGTAAATTCAAAATGAGTAAAGGGCTGGAGAGAGAAAAAAAGCTCTTCAGGGAATTGATGATACCTTCTTTTTTACTACAGCTATATCAAGCAAAAGGGCAGAGACCAGGTAAGAAGTAAAACTTTGTATTTTGGCAGTGTAGATAGCTAAGTGGGATAACTAGCTGTTAACTTAGTGATTAGTAAGTAGTACTTCACATGTGACTAAGTAGGGTGGAGAAGAGTAGTAATTATATGAATGGTGAAGCTCTCATTGGGACCTCTAATTAGGGCTAGATACATTATAAATAAAAATAACAAAACTAATAGACTCCTGGGTGCTGTTAGGGTTATGTATATGCTGGGCTTACTCCCATATGAGATATTTGGTACTGGGGTATGGGTAGAAGTGCCCTGAAATGCAGATTTAAACCCTTAAAATGCTGAAAAAGGGAGCACTTCCTTTAACTGAACCCCTAAAATGAGGAAATGGGGTGTTTACCTCCACTTAAGCTAATACGAGGGCAAATAAATGGCTTCTCCCCTTTAATTTAATCCCCTAAAATATTTGGAAAAGAGGGGGTTTCCTCACTTTAAATCTCTCAAATGATACAGAAAGAGTAATTTTTCCCTCAGCTCAAACCCTTAAAAAGGGGGGACAACTGGGCTTCCCCCTCCATTTACACATTTGGATGATGAAAATGCAGGAGTTACCCTTAATTCAAACCCATAAAATAGCACAGTCAAGGTTTTCCCTTTCCATTTAAACTAGAAAATAATGGGAAATGGGGATTTGCTGTCAATTGATACCCCTAACAGCAAAGAAGGGGTGGGGTTTCCTTCAAATGAGGCTATCAAAATTGCAGGGGAAGGGGATTCCCCCTCAATTTTGATAGAGATAATTATGGAAAAATTATGTTTTTTCCCTCAATTTAAGCCCCTTTTCTCCTAATAATACCTCTCTTTTCTGGGAGCTCTGGGGAGGGACTGACAAGATAAAAGGGGAAAGCTGAAAGTTTCCCCATGGCACCCCCACATGCTGCCTGGCATGCTCAGGTGCCCAGGTGCATCTGGCTGCTCCCTAGCTCCTGCTAGGATGCTCCAACTGTCGTTCCTGGAGGGACACTCGGGATGCCTTCATCAGCCCCTCTGAACTAGTAGCTCCCTGTGAAGGTGTGCCCGGGCAACCCTCTGAAGGCAGCTGGTCATGCCTGGACCTGCTGTGCCTTGGAGCGGGGGGGGGGGGGGGGGGGGGGGTGAGGTGGAGAAAGGTCCTGCTGGTTGTTCCCTCCCATACATGGGCTGTTGTCTGTCCCTGAAACACTGGGGTCCTGGGCTTTCCTTTCTGTGGAAAAGAACCAGCCTTCTCAGCCAGGTGCCTGTGGCCAAAATTGGGATTCTGCCTCCAAAATTCCCTATGTCCTAGCTTTTTAATTACCGAGGAAATTTCCCTCAGATTATAAGCGATTACAGGTAATTTTTCCTCTGCAATCATTACTGAATTGTGTTTCTGTGAAGTGTTTGACACATCCCTTGAGGGGACGAGGGTTTGGCCGGGTTTTTTATGGCTAATCCTGACAGGCCCCGACAGAACCCGAGCTCCCCATCGCTGGTCTACCCCAAATTTCCATGAAATATTGATATAGTTTATAAATACTCCCTTTGCCTGCTACTCTGTCTTTCCCTGTCCATCCAGGGAGCAGATTACTCCATCCTTTGCTCCTGACCGCAGCTCTCCTGCCCAAATGCCGGTTCTCACAGACAAGAATTAAGCAGAAAACTGCTACAAGTGTTGGCTTTTAAAGTAAAATTCATATTACATCTGGCTAAATGATCAAAATAAATACAAGTATTGATGGTCATTGGGAAAAAGCTTTTCAGAACAGAAAATATCCATTTTGATAGCGCAGATCCCATTTTGACAATAATGCATTCTTTTGTGTTTGGGAATCCTGCCCATATAGGGCATCTGAAAATTGGTATTTTGGAATTTGATATTTTGAAATGGGGACATTTTGATATTTTGGAACTTAATATTCTGGTATTTTGAAAGGGAATTATTTTGGTATTTTGGAACTTGGTATTCTGGTATTTTGAAAGTAGGTTACTTTGCTATTCTGAAACTTGGTTTTCTGGTATTGCAGAACTGGATTACTTTGGTAATTTGGGACTTGGTATTCTACTGTTCTGGAATCGAATTACTTTGGTATTTCTGGACTTGGTATTTTGGAACTGGATAACTTTGGTATTTCAAAACTTGGTTTTCTGGGATTTTGAAACCTAGTTTTCTGATAAAAAGCCAGCAACACCAAACTGAGCTGCCAGCACGAAGCACCTCGCTGCTCTTACCCCGCCTTGCAAAGCACAGGCCCTTCCTTTCCCTGCTACAGCATCGCCCCTGCCCAGCGCGGCTGTAGCTTGGAGACCCGGGGCACACCACTGGCACGGGACGGCAGCTGCCCGTTCTCCCGCCAGCTCGGGGACATCCTGCACTAACATGCAGTCCGGGGCTCCCTTGAAAACTGACTCCCCTCTCCGGGCCCAGCCAGGGCTGAGCCACAGCTCAGAGATGAGACAGTTTGACACTCTCAGGTCCATGAGCCATGTCATCAAAAGACAGCTGGAGCTCTCAAAAACACACCATGGAAAAGCTCCCCTTGATGGACACTGGTTCACTGCCTAGGGCATTTTCAAACCCTTTTTTTCTGCAGATCTCAAAAATGCACCAGAGTCCAGAACAAAACTGTTTTGTTACACTAAGAGGAGGCAGCAGCCCTGGGTGACACAGGCAGGTTCCACAGCTGTCCCCAGCTAGAACTACTCCACATTAAAACAGTCCCTGTCCCTCAAACACTGTGTTGTTGTGTCCCATGCTACCACACTACAGATTGCTAGGCATAAGATTCATCCCTAACAACTGTCACACTGATGTCCTTGAACATTCCAACTTCAATGGCAATATTGTAGGAACCTCCTGCATTCCATTCTGTAGTACAACAAGAAGACAAATTCCTTACCTACCTTCTGTATTTACAAAATAGAGAACATAGTTTAAGCAAGCCTCATGGTTTGAGGAGCACTGTCTGTTCCAAAAGCCTAACTTTGCATCCAGATGAAATGAACACCATGAACAGATCAATGAACAACAGGTGCATGGGACACTGTCAGCTTGGACCTGCAATTAACGCAACCTCTGCTGCTGTATTGACACAGATATCGGAAAACTTGGGCTTAAAGATCTCATGAGAGAGTGCAAAATCTATTTAATGCTGTTTGTAGTAGGCATCAATGTCATTACTTAAAGGTGTGGCTCAAATAAAGAGCAAAACCAATAAAGCCCACAGAAAGCTTGGGCGTTCCATGTTGATTTTTTTCTTTAAAAAAACTTAGGCTATCTAAAGTATGTTTCTGTAATTAGGGGTGAGTTCAGCCTACCAGTTTCTGTGGAAAAGCTATCAAGCCTACACTCTTATTATATAAATAGCAGTAGGTATATTAAAGAGGTGAGACACACAGTATCATTTTCAGGACAAGTTTCAGGCAGTTTTAAGCCCAAAATACTTGAATTACTTCCAGACTGCAGATTTGTAAAAGTAAATGTGATACAAGACCTATTTTGCCTTACTGCACCCCAAGGACGCCACAGCCATTCTGTCATGCTTAGACACCTCAGTGACTGGGATAGGAGGCTGAGATCACAGCAGATCCAGTGCCAGCTCCCTGACGGCAGGAGAACCTGCTATTGCCAACAGCCTGAGCAGGGTGATCCTCGGGAATCAACTCCAGTAATCCCATTCTACTCCTGCAGTGCCCTGAAACAAGGAGCTTGCTGTGTTGCTGCCCTGTCTGGCTAACCTGCAGAGCAGAGTGCAAAGTGAAATGCTCAGTGCTTCTCCTGCTGCCCTGCAGGGATGTGGGGAGCAGGTACAGGTTCGTCACCCACAAGCAGATCCACACAGAACTGCATGTACAACAGCAGGGAAGAAAAATCAAGACAAGCCAAGAGAGAGAAAGTCTAATACACATGAGACTGGAATGCCATGAACAGCAGGCAAATGATACAAGAATCAGTATCCTCTTCAACTGTTACAGCACCAAACAGAACACAGTACCAGTTGGGATGCTGTGGCCACATCTTCCCCCACTTAAAGCAGATGAGTGCTGTGTCACATCTAAACATACATGAGGCCTTACTAGGGCTTTCCTTTTGATGACTTGGGTCACAAATGCAAAATAAATGAGTCCTGTGATCAGAACCATTGAGCTGAGCAACAATTCTCTAATCACATACCACTCATTCCAAAGTGGGGCAAGAAAAGAGCCCTGATTGTGGGCACATGCTTCCATCCCCATGCATGAGCCCGTCACCTTACACTCCCTTACACCATTGCCAAAATACAGTCACCAGGAAAAAACTAAGGAGAATGCTGTGGGAGTTTTAGTGTGCCATAGTTCCTCTATGGGGGGCTTGAGAAGAGTCAAGCCCAAAGTTAACAGCTAGAAAAGCACAGTAGTAACAAGCATGCAAGTTTCATGGCAGCAACGAAAGAAAACTTCACGGAATGGCAGAAGAAAAAGGAAGAGGCTGCAAAAACAAATTGACAGAGGAAAAAAACACGTAATCCAGGTGTCAAGTCAAAGCATATGCATTTATTCCCAACCCTGTTATTCAGGCAATTATGATGGAAGACACTTGAAAATCAGTTTCTCAGGAGCAACTTTTTTAACTTCTTCCACAGTGCAACAGCAATTTGGAGAGGGAAAAAAAGAAAAGCTCTTTAAGGCTGGCAGCCTGCTTTGGGGCAGAAACCCCCTGATTTGGGAGGAGGTTGGAGCTATCAATGAGAACCTCTGAACAGGTCTAGTGGATAGGTGCCAAAAGAACTGAGCGGCAGTGGCTACTACAACTTCGGAAGGATATGGCCTGGCTGGGTGCCAGCTCCCACATGACAAGGATGCCAACACACCATCCAACCCTCTCAACACAGCATCCTGAGGGCCCTGCTGGCCTCAAGCACATCTGTGCTCTAGCCGAATCAGGATTCACACAGCCAAGCAACAGAAACTCTTAAGTGGGGAGCTTTGGCAGATGTTCAGCTGCCGCAGGTGTGTTTGTGAAAGTCACTTGCTCACCATGACAGAGCCCTGCCAAGGCCTCGTTCACCACCTGCCACTCCCCACCGTGGAGGGGCCCAGGCAGAAAGCCCTGTCTTGTCCCTCATGGGGGCCAGTGTTTCTCCCTGGGCTTTGGCACAGGGAAATAGCTCAGAACGACTGCTCTGCACAGGACTGCAGCCCTTGAGGTACTTCAGAGGGGGAAAGCTGCTTTGGTTTTCCCTTCATACCCCAAATCTGGTGCTTTGAGGATTTGTGTTCATGTGGCACCTTTGTGAAAAGAAGCTGGAAGAGCGTGCAGACATTGGAGCATCCCTGCCTTAGGCAAAATTACACCAAAAGGAAAAAGATATCAAATTCTTTTGAAACCATTCATCTTTCATAAATATTTAGCTTCTCTTAGCTAGAGTTTGCACTTTCTTAAAAGCTATCTTGGCCAAAAGAAATCTGATCCAGCAGATTATGAACTTCAGGAAGCCACAGGCAAATTCATTTCCTGGACTTTGATTTCATTTGCTTGAGGATTTGTAACAAAATAACAAACTACCTCTCTAGGAAGGAAATACTTTAATACATTTCATTTATTTACCCTCAAATATTTTCCCCAGACTATTCACAATCTATAAAGGAAAAAAAGATTAAAAAATGAAGACTGATTGAATCTTGAGTGATGTTGATTATTGCAACTCCATTTCAGGTGAAAAAACACTTCTGCCAGTCTAACAAATGCAGTGTCTAGAGAATAAGGCTACCCGAACATACCCAGGTCTCTTAAAAAAACATTTATATTTTATTAAAAATCTTAAAGACATATTGCTTGGAATTATCAAAAACTGCTCAGGTTCACTACTTCAGGGATGACTTTCACACACAGTTAACTGAGTGGTCCCCAGATATAAACACATCCCTCTCCAAATTTGATACAACAACCTACTGTTCAGCTACTAAGCTTTTTCAGAAGCCTGTGTCATGGCCTGTGTAGTCAAGGCTGGAAATCCTCACTTAGGCTTTCCACATTACATCTGGATGTGCTGGAAAGTGCGCGTACACACACACATACATTTCGGTGACACGTCAGTCAGAAATCGTGTAACTCAGAAACTTGCACCTCACTGCAACACTTAGAAAAAATTAAAGAAAAAAAACAAACCACAAAATAAAGAGCTTAGTGCAGCAGCATCTTAACATTCTGCCTGGTGATGGACAGAAAGAAGGAGAAAACTTGTTCTTCCAGTTCTCCCCATTCTGGACTAAGCAGTTTGAAACAGCCGCTACTCATGTCCTCACCTACAGCAATGGCAGCTTCCCTCCTTGCTTCAGCCTTGCCCTGACTTCTGAGGGGCTAGAGGCACCACACAACCCAAAACTATCAGCACTCACGCCCACTATCAGTACGGACACATTCATGTTCCGTCTTTGGCCAAGCAAACCCCAGGATGTTTTTGCTGTCCTGTCAGACTTGGCAAATTTAATTTACATTTATCAAGGCAACAGACACCCTGCATGGCTCTGGGGTCAGATCACCGTTGGCACAAGAACTTGAGAGAAGATTGGAGGGGAAAATCCAATGGCAAATTGAAATCCTGGATACACAATGAAGGCCTGCTTTTGGCAGGTTGCTTTTGGCTTTTGGGACACAAGGCCTTCAGACCGTATGCACCCACGTGAAAACCCCACAGTGATGACTTGGTTTTAAAGATGTTGCACTTAACATTACCAACATATAATTGCTTTGGGATTTGGCATTTCCCGTACCTCTAATCACCCAAACACATAAGAAGAATTAAGAGGAGAGTCCTGAAGCTCAGTTATTCTGATTCTATTCTGGTGGTATGACTTGACATACAAAATCCAATGCAATATTTCAAAAATGAAAAGCAACATTGGTTTGGACCCAAGCAACCTCTCCCTGGATGAGCCACCTGAGCCCTGTGTCCCACCTGTGGCCTAAAAGACTCACGTTGTTTTCCTTGGATGTGTTCCAGGCCAGGTTGGATGGGGCTTGGAGCACACTAGTCTAGTGGAAGGTGTCCCTGCCTGTGGCAGGGGCGTGGAATGAGATGAGCTTTAAGGTCCTTTAACCAAAACCATTCTGGAATTCTATGATTCCTATGACTCTATTAACAGTAATTCTACAGATTTAAAAAAAAAAGAGAGTCATGTTATTCCTGAACTAGAAGCTCGAAACAGGATTGTACGTGAGGTATGGCAATAGCTGAACTACACCACACATGCATTCCAAGCCCACAAATGCTACCACAGGCGTTTGATACATGGTGTTAAATTATTTCATGGTCATCTCATATGGCACAAAAAGGGAAAAGCACCACAGGACAATGGGGCTGCTCAGCAGCTCTGCTATTCACCAACCACCTCAATAAAATAAGTGCTGTAAAAACATTTTGTAACTCCTAGCAAGGCACCAAAAAAAAAAAAATTACTCTTTATGGTAGCTGTCAATTTATTTTCCACAAGAGGCCAGAAGAGCACGTAGCTAAATGCTTTAAGATGTACAGACCAGAGAGGCAAAGGGGCAAGAATAATAAAAGAAGGGGGAGCTGGACATGAGGTACAATAAAGCGTTACTGCGAAGCACCCAATTCTCAGGGCACAGTCAGTTCTCATGGCAAGCACACGCTGCAACAAGTGTGACAAAGCAGAGCTCAGAACAAATACCTAAAGCCAAAAATTGCATTAGCACTGCCAGAACTGCCCTTGCCAAGACTTTTGGGGAGTACATCAGCTCTCCCCTCAAACACTTTCTGGAAAGAAAATAAAACATCTCACATAAAGAACCATTTACCTTGTAACAACATCCACAGTAAAACTTCCCCCATAAAGGACCAGGTCCCACATAACAACATCCTCAGCAAAACAGACGCTTTCCCTTTTCATGTGCCATCCCTTTTGTATCTCTGTGTTCCCTGTCCTGTATCCATCAATCCCAGGAGCCTGAAGCACTGGAAAACACACATTTCTGGGCTACAGCTTTGAAAGGATGATGCAGGTATTCAAGCCCACAGAGAGGTGAGCACTTACCTCTAGGAAGACACAACCTGTCCCTAGAACTAGCCCTGCCGCAGATGTGCAGCCCCCACCCTCCCAGCTGGGGACAGGTGGCTGCTCTCTGGGAGCACACCTGTAAGCAAGTCCCCTTGCCCCCTGAATGTAGGACAGAACACCCCCGGGGACTCCCCTCTTCCCAGTGTGTTTCCACCGAGCAGTGTGCACTGTCATTTTAAAGATCCAAATTCCAGCACTTGTGACCCTTTGAAGGTTGCTGTGATGCAGCTTGTTCAACCGGACACATCTCTGGGAATGATTCAGCCCCAAAATCATGCTCTGTAAGCACTGCACAGGATCTCCTTCCCATTTTTGGATGAAAAGCGGGCCGGGACTAACAAAAGGCTGCCTTTGCCCACCAGAGCCAGCCCCACTGTCAGCTCACCTCACACTTCCAGACAGGTGTTTGTGCCAAACTTTGTCTCTCTGGGCGAGGCACCAGCAGCAAACACCCCAAAACACAGAGCTGTTCACGGGAAAGGCTGGCCGGGGGAGCCGATCCCTGGTCCGTCTGAGCCCCGGCTCGGCGGCCCTTCTCGTGCCGACCCAGACACGACCACTGTTGGGGTCTCCTCCCCCGCCTGTAGCCCTGGGAGCCCTGAGGGCACAGACACACGGGGTTTCCCTGCCCCTGGTCAGCCTCGTTCCCCATTGGTTGGTTTGTGTTCCCCTGCGCGGGCAAAGGAGCTCGGGTGCGGACTGTAAGAGTTCCTGGGCAGAGCCCGGCCATGCGGCTGGGGAAATAAACATCTCTGAAACATCTAGCAGGAATCCGTCCGTATATATTCCTTTCCACGGAACTCCTGGTTTGATATAGGCGTGTTGCAGTATCCCCACTGCAACAGACCACCACCGCCGTGCCCGCCCCGGTGCCCCTCGATGCTCCACGCCCATCCGCTCCTGAAGGACCCCAGCCCTGCTCGGGGGTCTCGAGGAGGTGTCCCCTCCCTCAGGCGGAGCCGCCGGGCTGGTCGTTCCCCGAGGAAGGGGGGAGATACCGACCAGTCCCCGCACGTCTCGGGCCCCGAGCCGCCCCCGGAGCCTCCCGCCGGAGCCGCACTCACCTGACGCCGCGGCCGGACCGTGGCATCCTCTGCGAGCCCCGGTGCCGCCCGCGGGTGCTGCCGCCCCGCGCCCCTCCCGACCGATCAGCACGCGCTGAGAGCGTGCGGGGAGCGGGGCGGCATCATTAGTCATGTCATTAGTTACAGGAACAAGTTTAACTAATTTTGAGGCTTCCAACTAATTCAATTAACATTTTCCTTTGAAGAGCTTTTGAAATAAGCCCCTGATTTGCCTCTCGTAAGTGCTTAGGTGCTTTGACAATGCATTGATTTTTTTCTGTGTATTTTAGAGTAAATTTGAGTTTGCAGAAATAAATATGAATACTTATTGAAAACCCTGGAAAACAGAGACAGAAGAGAAAGGAAAGCTTTATTTCATAGTGAAATACTTAATCGTTTTAAACAAGGAATACCACAGCTGATGTCACAATGTAATATCCATTAATGCATTTAGTTATGTGAGAAAATGCCACAGAGATTTATAAGCATTTGATTTACCAAACACTCTCTACAGCCACAAGTGCACAACCACAAGGAGTCTGTGTGTCCACTGGAGTTGCCAGTAAGCTGTGAATCTTGACCCTTGAGAGTGAGTACTGGTTCAGCAAACAGTTCATCAGGTCATAAATAATTTGAGAGACATTTAATCCTGTGTGGAATAAGATTAATTAAATTTTTCAGAGAAGTAGCATTGCAGATGTTAATATCAGCAAATCAGCTGCTGAGAACTCTCAAAATTTTGAAGGAAATGAACAAAAATCTGTCAGTTGCAGCATTTAATTTCATTTAATTCCATGAAATTTCATTTCATTTCATTTCATTTCATTTCATTTCATTTCATTTCATTTTTTAGAATCTCATTTCACTCCATAAAATTCCATAGAATTTAATTTCACTTCATGAAATGAAATTTTAAAATTTCATTTCGTTTCATTCCATAGAATTTATTCTCTTTGAAATCACAGATCTACTGCTACTAAATTGTGGTTTTGAAATGCAGCTCAGGGCGTGACAGCAATACAGAGAGAATAGGGGCACATAAATAATGCTGTACCCTATAAACAATCATCTGGAAGCCCAGCTTCCCCCCGTCCATGGGGAGTGCAGAGCGGTTATCTGCTCTGTCAGCATGAATCAAACCAGACACCCTGGGAAACAGGTCTGCCTAGTGGAGACAGTGGCTTGTGGTCCAGCAGATGCCAACCCTGGTCATCATCCCAGGCAGATTTGGTTACAAGGTGCATTTGGGTGAATAGAGCATGGACAGGAGGTACAGGGCTGAACCCATGGCTCCTCTTCCCTCTCCTAGGAACTCATGAGGTGTGTCTTGAGGACAGTCTGGTGGGTCTTAAGGAAAACAAGGGCTAGAAACTACCCAATGTAGTTTGACTTCCAACCACATTGATGGGAGGGACAGGAAATAAAAACCAAATGAGAAGTCTCTGAACTTCCAAGTAAATGTCTGGGATATTCAGTTGATGAGTTTTTCTTCAGACCCCTCAGTTTTGGTTGAGTCTCTGATTCATTCTTTGGTGGAGGTCTGCCACATTTACCTTTGGCTTTCTGGAGGGTGCTGAAGCACTGGCGAGAGAGGACTGGTCCCAGCAGACTCTACTGGTGAGCCATTTTCTGGGACCTCCAAGGGGCTCCAAGATGAGAGGCAGAAAGGTGCACCCAAGTCTTCTGTTGCAGTGCTTGTAGAGGCTGGGAGAGTTGGGGGATGTTCAACCTGAAGAAGAAAAGGCTCTGGGGAGACCTTAAAGCACCTTTCAGTGCCTAAAGAGGCTCCAGGAGAACTGGAGAGGGACTTTGGACAAAGAAGGGAGTTGACAGGACAAGGGGGAATGGCTTTACAACAACAGTAGGTTGAGATGGCGATGTTAGGGAGAAATTCTTCCCTGTGAGGATGGTGAGGCCCTGGCACAGGTTGCCCAGAGATGCTGTGGCTGCCCCTGCATCCCTGGCAGTGTTCCAGGCCAGGCTAGATGGGGCTTGGAGCAACCTGGGGTAGTGGAAGGTGTCCCTTTCCCTGGCAGGGGGGTGGAAGAAGATGGTGTTTTATGGTCCTTTCCAACCCAACCATTCTGTTATTCTACATCAGCCCTTACCACTTAGCTGAATTTTCACAGCCTTTATTGCATTGTCTCCATGTATTCATTCCTTACACATGGGGTTTTCTTTGCCCACATGCAGCAATATCACCTTCAATTCCTTTCTTTGACCTTTATGTACCAGAGGTCCCCAATCACCTCCCCAGCCCCATTCCTGAGGTGCCTCCTCACAACTGCTTTTTCCATGACCTTCATGATGAAAGATCCCTGCCCTTCTTCCCCAAGAAATCATGCCTCCCAAAAAATAAACCCTCCCTTTACTTTTCCTTGGGTCAGGTCCACAGATTCTGTTTTCTCTTAGAGACCAGTATCCAAATGTCTGGGTGATTACTGTGGCTTCATGAGTCTGCAGCTGGAGGTCACCCCTAGGCTTGTTCATAAGTAAATCATAAAATGTTACCATTTATATAGCGTTAGCCGGGTGATAAGTGCAACATAAGGCAAATTCACTGTGGCAGCCAGCTTCCAATCTGTTTTCTTCCTGCTGGTTTTGTATCCAGCTAAACGGAGCACTCTGTGCAACTGCCCAACTCCTCTAGGAAGGGAGAATTAAACCTCTTTCAGTCAGTAGGGTCTTGCTGTTGATTTCCAGTCCATACAAGATTCATCCCTTGTGTCTCATCTCCCATGGTTATGGGCTGGGAGAACCTTTGCAATTTCATTTTTCCCCCTTCAACCCTTCCTGAATTGTCCATTGGATAATTGCTGTCTGCATCCTGCTGCAGCTGTGAGGATGTGTCAGGGATGGGAATGAGGGTTGGAAATAGCTTGAGACAGGGAAAGTATTTCTATTTCTGGCAAATCTGTCAAGAAATGAAGGCTGCAGGCAGCTTCTTGCCTCCAGCACTGTATGGGAATGTCCAAACGCCCTGAACCGGGAAAGGCATTGGAGTAGCCCTGGAGAGTCAGGGTTCAGAAGAGCATTTTGCTCCTGCTGCATCACAAATTTCAGGGCAAACAGAGACTCCAATTAGACAGAGCCTCAGCTAGCCAATTAGACACTTCCAAGGAGTTTTTCCTAGTGAGTAAGTTATTTCCACTGCTGTGACTGTCTCTTGTGAGAGATAACAGTGGCAGATTGGTTATTTTAACTGCTTCATTTAGTCTGTGTAAATATTATCAGAAAGTGACCTTTAGCATCTACCAGCATGAGATGAAGTCCCTTGCTGCCCAAAAACCTGGTTTCCAGAGCCTCTGAACAATTTACCTTATATTTAACTCATCCAGGAGGTGTTTCACTCTAAGAGAGCAAGCTGGAAACTTCGAAATAACTCACAACGAAACGTGATTTAATGTAGAGGTGGTTGTGCTTCTCCTCCAGGATGGGCTTACACCAAGAAAGGGTGAAACCAAAGCACAGTGGAAGCCCCCCTTTCATGACTTTATAGCACTTTCCAGTGCCTAAAGGTGCTCCAAGAGAGCTGGAGAGGGGCTTTGGACAAGGACATGGAGCGACAGGACAATGGGAAAGGGTTTCACACCAACCGTAGGTGTAGATGAGATATTAGGGAGAAATTCCTCCCTGCGAGGGTGGGGAGGCCCTGGCACAGGTTGCCCAGAGAAGCTGTGGCTGTCCCTGGATCCCTGGCAGTGTCCAAGGCCAAGCTGGACGGGACTTGGAGCAACCTGGTCTAGTGGAAAGTGTCTCTGCCTATGGCAGGGGTTGGAACTGGGTGATCTTTAAGGTCCCTTCCAACTCAAATCATTCTGTGATTCTATAATTCAATTTACTGAGGCAGATCAAAGAGTTGAGCTTCCCTGAGACTGAAGATTTAAGTAAAGCACAGCTTGAAAAAAATTCTAAAGGGCTCACAAGTGTTCTAAAGGTATCAAACCAAAATATTTTAATGTTTTAAGAGTGAGGCCTTTTCATTTTAGAAGGGCTTCTTACTTCAGTCTCTTATGTACTGGAAAAGAAAACAGTCAAAATAGAAACAGAACATTTTGATTGACTAGACTTTTTGAGGGATTTTCAGTAGTTCTCTCTAGCAGCGGTTGTAATGTTTTCTCTGACTCAGAACAAGGACCTGCTTTGGAATTGTGGCATATTTTCATGATGTAATTGTGCCCTCCCTGTAACCCACCAGTGATTAGAGATGATTTACATACTGGGCTTGAGTGAAACATGGTGAGGAACAACATGCAGTCATTTAAGGCAGGAAATAGGATATTTTATCTCATCTCTCTGTGACCAGTGACAGGACCCGAGAGAATGACTAGAGCTGTGTCAGGGCAGATTTAGGTGGGTATCAGGAAAAGGTTCTTCATCCAAAGGGTGGTTGGGCATTGAACAGGCTCCCCTAGGAATGGTCATAGCCCCAAGGCTGCCAGAGCTCTAAGAGCATTTGGATAATGCTCTCTGGCACAAGGTGGGATTGTTGGGGTGTCCTGTGCAGAGCCAGGGGTTGGACTCGATGATCCTGATGGATTCCTTCCAGCTCATTCTGTGCTTCTATGATTGATTTTATCTAATCAAGACAATAATAGGCTGGAACATTTGGCTTCTCATTGTACTAGTTTGAAAGGAAACCAGTGAGAGATAGAAATCAGAATTTACAATTTAATAGGAAAATTAAAAATAAATACAGTAGTACAGAAACACTGACAGAGTCAGAGTACAACCTGACACCCTGTTGGGCAGGGTGGTGGTAGCAGTCCGATTAAATGGTGGCTGCAGTCCTCCTGAAGTGGTGGATGTGGTTCTGATGAAGTGGTGATCCTGTAGAAGGGTCTGGTCTTCCTCTGAAGGTCCAGTGGTGGTTATCTAGTTCTTGTCCTCTGGGAATCCAGTAGGTAAGGGCTGCCTGTGGTGTTCCAAACCTCAGATTATATCCAGGTAGGAATGCTTAGTTTGTCTCCTTGGTCAGAGCATCTCACAAAGGGATAATGTAATTTTATGAGTCACGCAGTGAGGCTGGATGGCCCATAAACAGAAGATTTCTCTACAGAGGGAGTTATCAGGGATGTGTCATGGAAGAGACAAAGAACACGGCCCCACCTGGTTTTAACAGATGATGACAGGCTACATAGTTTTGGTTACTGTTACAGTGGGGATTACTGTAACACGCGTATCAAACAAGGCAGCCGGTGGGAAAGAAATATATATGGGCCGATTCTTGATAGATGTTTCAGAGATGTTTATTTCCCCAGCCGCATGGCCGGGGCTCTGCCGAGGAACTGCTCAATCCCGGGACCCGAGGGTCCTTGCCCACGCAGGGGAACACAAAACCACCAACGGGGAACGAGGCTGACCAGGGGCAGGGGAACCCCGTGCCTCCCCCCAGGGCCCCTCTCCCAGGGCTACATGGTGGGGGGGAGGGACCCTGACAGGTTACATCTTACTTTGTAACCTAAGACACTCATCTCCAGCTTTCAGAAACAATGTGGAGATCTGTCAACACTGTCAAGGCCTAGAGCCATCATAAAATCAAGGAATGGCTTGGGTTAGAACGGACCTTAAAGATCATCTCATTCCACCCCCTGCCATGGGCAGATACCTTCCACTAGACCAAGTTTCTCCAAGCCCCATCTAGCCTGGCCTTGGACACTTTCAGGGATGGGGCAGCTGCTCTGGGCACCCTGTGCCAGGGCCTCCCCACCCTCACAGGGAAGAATTTCTTCCCAATATTCAATCTAACCCTGCCCTCTCTCGGTTTAAACAGTTTTAAACTCAAAGTTTAAACTGAGCCCTCAGCTTCAGGCAGAAGCAATGCAGCCCACAAGGTTCCCTAACAAAATGCTGAAGAGATGGACCTGTACAAGCTTGGGGGATACAGTTTAAAAAATTTGGTGTCCCAGATTTGGTTCATGGAGCAACGAATTTCCTCCCCTCTTTGTTCCACTCGCATACTCCTCGGGATCTTGGGCATGATGTGGTCCTCACAATTCAACAGCCCTGATTTTTTTTCTTTTTTTTCTTTTGAACAACCTCGATGCTACCTGCATTGCAGTTCTGCAAATTAATCTTGTGGATGCTTGTGCACACACAGTGCTGGTATCATTACAATCTGCACATGAAAACCAATTCAGTGCAGCAGGAGGGAGGCTCAGGGGGGAAACACAGCCAGAAATCGATTGGCTCAAGTCTGTGTATCAAAACCACTGGAGAGAATCCCATCCATGAGACAGAAACCACAAAACACCTTTGCCTCCCTCCCTCCTCAAACATTTGATGTGTGAATATAAAACACAGGAAGGTCACGAGAAAGGTGGTTGGCACCTCTGTGTTGCTGTTAATGGGGAAAAGAAGCAGAGAAAGCAGCAATGGGAGAAGAAAACAGGGATATCAAAGTGTCGTGGTTTGACGCACAGTTAAGCACCAAGCACGTGAAATCTAATTATTTGCATAAGGGGAAATAAGGGTTATTGAGGAAAACAGAAAAGACTGCAAGGCAAGACAGGCCCACACTTAAGCAGTTACAATATAAAGAAAGTTTATTAGTTACAGAATGAGAAGTGAAAAAGGTAATAAGAAATTAAAGCAAACTTTCAAACATCTTTCTCTCCCAGCACCTCCCTCCTTCCCACTGACCCGCACTAGGGATAACAAGGCATGGGATTTGGTCATTATTGCAATTCTTTAAAGTCTCTGCAATATTTAAGGAAAAAGAGTTTCTTCTGCTTTAATGTGGTTTCCAAACTGTCACCAGCAAAAGTCCGCCTGGAAAAAAACCAGTCTGCTGAGGTGGAAAAACATCTCTCCCATGAAATCTCACAGTCTTTTCACACTTCTGTCATGGGCCATAATAACATAGGGTTTCAGTCTTTTAAGGATGAGTTATTCTAGCCTAGAAACAAAAGCTCTCTTCTTCAAAAATCTCTAGAAGGCTTTAACCGCTTCTATATGGCCTGGCATAGGCATTCTCTTATCTTCACAGGGCGCGCGTGGATTTTCTGTCTCCCCATGTACTTTAGATGAATTACAGAGAAAAACAGTTTATGATATTACAGTTTTTACCACGGCTTGCAAGAAGCATTTTCAAGCTCCGCGCTGGAAGCGCCTCCGCCCTCTTTTCCCCGCCGCCATTTATAGCTTTGTCCCGTGTGATCCCATCCTTCCCTTTCTCTCTGACCTTGGAGTCGCCACGTCAAGGAGCTGATCTTGCTCAGGCTTTACACTGGAGAAAGCCTCGCTTCCTTTATGCTGCTGGCTGCATGGTGTCACCTTCGGTTCGGCACGAGCTGTGCTGGCTGCAGGGAGGCTCCGCCGGCTCCGCGCAGCGCCGCGGCAGCTTCAGCTCTGACTCGGCAGCTTCAGCTCTGACTCGGCAGCTTCAGCTCTTACTCGGCAGCTTCAGCTTTTACCTCGGCAGCTTCAGCTTTTACCTCGGCAGCTTCAGCTCTTACTCGGCCGCGCCGTTCCCCTCAGGTGGGGCTTTCGGGCCGCGCGGCTCCTCACGGCCCCGGTGTGGCTTCCCGGGTCGCGGCGGGGCCCGTGCGCAGCGCCGGGGGCCGAGGGGGGGCCTGGGGCCCGGGTCCGCGCCGGGATGCGGCCCGGAGGCCTCCCCCCTTCCACCCCTCCGCGGGTAGCAGGAACAAAAGGGAGAAATTCCCGCACCGGCGCGTCCTTTAAATATGCAAATCCCACGAAGCGACATTGGATTAACAGCTTGTCCATCAACTGTGTTTCAACCTACTACACAAAGGAACTTCGCAGAGAATGGCAGAAACACAGAATTTTTTATGTTGGAAAAGCCCTCTGAGATCACTAAGTCCAACTGCTACCCCAGCGTTGCCAAAGCCACCGCTAACCCATGTCTCCAAGTGCCACATCCACCCAGCTTTTAAATCCCTTCAGGGACGGGGACTCCGCCACTGCCCTGGACAGTTGTGCCAGGGCTGGACAGCCCTTTCCGTGAAGAAATACTCCCTAATACCCAACCTGAACCTTTTCTGGGAGCAACTTGAGGCTGTTTCCTCTAGAGTGGATAATAGAGAACCTTGTTGGCATCCTTGATAGCGAAGGATTGCGGTTCACACTTGCAGGGACAAATACCTATGGATGCGAATAGGCACCTTCATCACTCCTGCTCCAGCTTTGTGCCTCCTGCTCACCAGGAAAACGATCTTTCCAAAATAAGGAGTGCCACAAAGAATCCACAGACCTGGGGAATGTGAAGTACAGGAGGGCAAGGAAGGAAAAAGCTGAAGAACAGTAAGTGAGCATTTTTGCAACCTCCTCTTCTTGATCACCCAAGAAAGTAATGCCATGAAGATTTTTTGCATTTTCTTTTATACCCCTGTTATACCTTTTTACAACTCCTGTGTTCTTAGTGCTTTTTGCCTACATTCTTGGCCTGGTTTGTTCAGCTAGAAGACTAAACATTTTAGAAGCTTTGTAGCTAGGGATCAGTGTGCCCCAGACCCCAAGGTCCTCTCCAGAACACATTCTGTAAACCAAGATAGAACCATCCAGGGGAAGGCTCCTTGGGGAGGGGGCTCACTCGAGCCTCTCATTGGGGAATCTTTGATAGATATGCTAATTAGTAAGACCTATAATGATATACCAGATCTTTTGGGGGTGTGCATTGTGGGGTGCATTTCGGTGCATTCAACCTGGACGTGTGCACCTAAGGTTCCTTAAAATAAATACCAAGGTAAAATCCCTTTTCCCTTCTAACTGTGTTTGACTCTTGATTTTAAGACTAGGAAAAGGCATCAAAAGAACATCTGGGCTCAAATCTACCTGTGGAATTTGCCTTCAGGCTGGTTACAGCCAATGTGAATTAAAATTCTGTTACTTTGATGGGCACAACATTCAGCAGAGGCACCAAAAAGACATGAGAATCTTTAAGCCTCTTGCCTCTTCATCAGCACTACCAGGAGGATTTCAGCCATGGACATGACTGCTTGGATTAGGTTTAATGTGGAGGAGAGTCCTTGGATGGCACAAACAACGTTCACATCAACGAAGACTGGGAAAGGAATGATCTGAGGAGTTACAGGTGGAAAAGAATGAGTGCTGAAAGTTTTGGTTGTGTGAGATGAGAAAGAAATATCAGATAAACAAAGAAGCAAAAAGCTGACGAGCTGGGTGCTGTATTTGGGTGCAAACCACAGCAACAATCCCCGTCTGTCCATCAGACACTTTCTAGGTGAGAAAAAACAGACTGAGATGGAACCTGAATCAAGTAATTGCATGTTTTATCTCCTGTTTTCATTCTTGTTAGTTAAAAAAAAAAAAGGACCAAAAAGCAATAATAACCCCCTTTGTCTTATCCTGCAAAATACTTTGTCTTCCCAAATTCCTGAAAATAAAATTCCTTTTTCTCCTACAGTTCTCTATCAGCTCTTTTGTCTCCTGTGCAAGAGGGGGCTGTGAATGCAATAGCATATAGATGCACCTGATCAGTGCCTAAGTTGAGGACACAGAGCTTTCTCTGGAGTAGGCTGCATGGTGCAGCTGGAGCAATTACCGCTTCACCAGTCTCTAAGACAGTAAAATTCGTCTGGGACATGAAAAAAGGAGATGGAAAAAAAGAGATTCATGTCTTCAATTCAGCAAAGTGATGGCTCTTAATTAGCACAGAAAAAAGGTTTCTTGAGATTTCAGCTTTATCTTCCATACCTCTCCAATGCTGAGTGAGCAGAACACAGAATTTAAATACATATTTTTTGTCCACCTCGGTTGTGTTCCTCTTGGATACTTAGGACCGGGGTGTTTTTTTTATCCAGGTAGTTAAACCAAAATGTCTCAGGTTTGGTTGTATTTTATAAGAAGATGTCTCATATCCGTGACAGCTTGCTCTTCTTCCCACTGCATTGCTATGTTAGGACCATGGTTGCATCAGGATTACAGGTGCTACACTAAGAGGTATTGATGATATGACATCAGCACCTGGCTCAAGGTTGAAGTCAGCAGCCCGTAAATCAGATTTAATGAAGGTCTCATGATCCCATGGCAAGAGAGTGGAATTGGGGTGCAAAGTCAAGCAGACAGGAATGAAACCATCTTTGGCATCATCTCTTGTGCATCCTGCTTGGACATAGAGAAGGCTCCAGGGAAACCTTTGAGCACCTTCCAGTGCCTAATTGTACTCCAAGAGAGATGGAGAGGGACTTTGGACAAGGGCCTGGAGTGACAGGACAAGGGGATTTGGCTTCCCACTGCCAGAGGGCAGGGTTAGATGTGATATTGGGAAGAAATTCTTCCCTGTGAGGGTGGTGAGGCCCTGGTGCACGTTGCCCAGAAACTGGAAGTGTTGCCCATCCCTGGAAGTGTTCCAGGCCAGGTTGGATGGGGCTTGAAGCAGCTTGGTCTAGTGGAAAGACCCGTGGCAGGGGGGTTGGAATGAGATGAACTTTATTATCCCTTCCAACCCAAACCGTTCTGAGATCCTCTGATTGAACAAGGACATTACTGGTGGAACAGGCCTTTTTGCAAGATCTCTGTGCATTTTCTACTTGTTTCAAATGGATATGGGGAGCTGTGTCTGGTGAGAAAAACCTCCTGCCTTCTTGCAGCCCTTGATGTCTGCAGGCTGTCTGGTTGCTTCAGTATGGTGCCAAGGCTTACCCCAGAGTCCAGCCAAGATGCTAATTCCTAAAACAGGCACCAGCCTGGCTGTATAAAGGCAGCACAGATGCAGCTCCCTCCCTTCCCCTCCCTGGGGAAATTTGGCAGCCTGTGTGGGATGCTAACAGCAGGATCTGTCACTGACTCACTGCTTATATCTCTTAAAAGCCAATAAAGCTGCTACACAGAGAGAAAGCCACCCCACGCACTGTCAGTGCCACATGGCTCCTTGGCCACATCTAGGTGGTGCATCCCTGCTGCCAGGCTTGGGACCAGAGAAGCAAGGAGGCCATGGGAACCTCATCCTGTCCTCCTGTCCCCTCTCCATCCCTCCCCCTCCTTGGGCCAGGAGAGCTTCTATCATGGCCAGCATCCTCCTCATGTCCCAGCTGATGGGCATTCAGCTTGCATTAGAGGTTTTCAAAAGAGGAAAATCAGGAAATTATCAAAAAACCTGCCATGAAAATAAGCAAAGAAAAATATGTTACCCTTCCTATACCAGCACAGTTAATACTAAGGAAATTTACAGATCTGCACAAAAAAGAGGGAGGTTTAAAGAAAGACTGAGGAGGAATAACCTCAATTTTAATGAAAAGCCTTCAGAGATGCTGCAGAAACAGACTAGTTAATCAAACTAATTAAATGACTGCAAGATGCACTGGTAGCATGGCTCAGTGAAATGAACAGAAAGAGAAGAGACTAGAAATTCTCTGTTCTCTTTCTAGAAATATGATGAATTTTGTTTCCCCTGCAGGTCCAGCCAGGCAGGTTTTAGCTGCTGAGAAATCCTTGCTGTTTACAGACACAGGAGCCTATCTTTATTTACCCAGGAATTCCTATAATACACAAACTCTTCAGGCAAACCCTTCTTTAGGATTTAAGCGGTATTTTTATTGGGCGTTTGAATGAGAGCTAAAACCCCGATTTTGCCTTCTCTTGTGGAAACAAGCAAGGCAGTATATCATAAATTAGTTAATTTTCCTTCACAAAGAGGACACTTACTATTTACTGTCCCTGTTAATATCTTGCACTGCCTGGTAATGAAATACTTAATGCCAAGGTCTTTATGCCACCTGCCAACTTGCCAAGACCACAAGGGTGTGAATGAGGGTATTAATTACAGAAGGAGAAAGAAAAGGCTTGGCGAGGTCAGAGAAGAGCCTCTGGTGGAGCCCAGGAGTAGCAACAACAAAACATTTGTGATGAACATGCTATTTCCATGGAAAAGAGGCAGTGCAACAGGGAACAGCTTCATAGCCTGGCTTAAGTGGCAAGTGCTTCCCTTACTTGGCTGGCAGGATCTGCTGAGAATCACTAAATCATGGAATGATTTGGATTGATAGGGACCTCAAAGACCAGCTAATTCTGCCTTCTACCATGGGCAGGGACACCTTCTACTAGACCAGGTTTCTCCAAGCCCCATCCAACCTGGCCTGGAACACTTCCAGGGATGGGGCAGCCACAGCTGCTCTAGGCAACCTGTGCCAGGGGCCTCACCACCCTCACAGGGAAGATTTTCTTCCCAACATTCAATCTAACCACCCCCTCTGTCAGTGGGAAGCCATTCCCCCTTGTCCTGGCAATCCATGCCCTTGTCCAAAGTCTTTCTCCAGCTCTCTTGGAGCCTCTTTAGGCACTGGAGGGTGTTCAAAGGTCTCCCCAAAGTCTTCTCTTCTCCAGGCTGAACCACCTGAGCTCTCTCAGCCTTTCCTCATAGGAGAGGTGTTCCATGCCCGAGACCTGGGGAGACCGTCTGTCCCTAAGGGATGTGGGGTAGGTACCTCCACAATTGGCTCCATGGTACCAGTTAATGCTCAGCAGCAATTTGGCCACTTTTTATTTTCTCACAACCCCTCTACATGGTAGTGTGTGGCTCCGAGGCATTTTTTTCCTGGCTCTGAAGTTGGAGTAGCCAAGAAAGGGATGACCTCTCTGATCTCTGAATGACCAACACAGATCTTGGTCTGCCTCTCAGCCCGTAGAGCATCAACATGGACAAGATTGTGCTTAAACAGGTGTAGATACAAAACTTAAGGATTGCCTTTCCTATAGGTTTCTGCCCATGGAAGGAATGATATTAATATTTTCTGTTAATCTAATTCATCTGGTTTTACCCTCAATCAGCTGAGTTCCTGAGTCACTTGTAACTCAGCAAAGGATGTCATACCTGTCACAACAAAATGGACCAGACCCAATCGTCCTCACTGCGGTTTCAACCTCCCATCATTAAGAGAATCCATGGTCTTTATCTCTTCCACTGTCAAAGGATTAAGGGAAAAAAATAATCTTTTCTCTGTGTTCTATCTAGTTTCATAAATTATTAATATAATCTCTGCCTTCTCTGAGCTGAGCAGGCTCAATTTAAAGCAGTTATTATCATCTGTGGGCCAGATCTGCCACAGATAAAAGGATAGTTCCTGTTCACTTTATTCACAGATTTTGAGGCTGAAAGGGATCATTGTATTTGTCTAATTGGACCCCCAGAATAAGTCAAGACATGGGATTTAATTTGCATTTAAAATGTGGAGGTTTCAGAATGGAAGATCCTACAAATGGCCACACTGGATCAACCTAAAACTTCCTTTAGTTCCTAGGTAATAGCAGAGTGGTCCTTCTCTGGACACCCTCCAACATGCAGCTCTCACTGGCTCAGCAGATGCCAGGGATGAACTGCATACTCCTTTGTTTAACAGAGTAGGTCAGTTGCTTTCTAAAGCCATAGAAAGTGCTGGCTTCCATGTCAATCTACAGAAACGAGTCTCTCTCCGGTTAAACTCTGTACTGGTTTGGAACCAGCCAACCTAAAATCTCACTTGATGACCCCAAACTGGTGCACCACAACAGTGTGGATGATCATTCACTTCCTCCACTTACCTCTTCTCAGGAACACAGTCCTTAGAAAAAACCCCCCCGCTCATGAGCTTGATCTTGGAAAATTCATCACACCTGTGTTAAAACAAAACTACAGACTATCGAGTATAGAATATATATATTCAGGGACTGGAACTAGATGGACTTTAAGGTCTCTTTCAAACCAAACCATTCTGTGATTTTATAGCTGGTAGTCAGAAGACAGGTTCTTCCTCTCAACTGCAAACCTGGATTTATGAATCCTCCCACAGCCCAAATGCTGGAGGGCCATCCTGCCTGAATGCTGATGTGGTCTCCTCCTCAGCCTGTGGCCAATCCTGCTCTGCTGTCACTGCACATCCGCAGCCTTCTAAATTTCTGTCCCATTGGTGGTGAAAGGGGTCCCTGGCGCACCTTGTGTGTGGCAGCTGTATACCCCATCCCCACTGACTCCAGAATTTACCTTCCACAGCCCCTTTAGGCCAGGGGACCTCTTCACCCCTCAGCTGTGATCAAGCTGGACAAAATGTGGTGGTAGGAACTGAGGGTCAGGATGGAAACTGCTCCCATCTCCACAATTGGTGCTCAGCTTGGTCTTTTCAAGGTTTCTCTAAACTGAAGAACCAAAGAAACCAAAGGTTCTTTCCCCAGCGGGTGCTCAGGCAGGGAAACAGGCTCCCCAGGGAAGTGGTCATGGCACCAAGCCTGACAGAGCTCCACCAAGCCCTTGGTCTTCACACCCCTTCCTGCTTCTGATTAATTTTAATTTCATTATTTTTCTCCTAAAAAGAAAAGGATGGCAGATCCCATTTCCCTGGCCAGCCATGCTCTGCACCTGCTTTTCCTGAGGGCAATCCTACAGAAGTTTCCCAAACCACAAGTGCTCAACCAAAACCCATCTGCAGGTCCCCTGTATAGCAGTGCCATTGCAGCATCACCAGCTAAGTCACTTACACCAGACGTATTCTGGTCAAATTAATTTATTCACAGCAATATCCTGCTCTCCACTTTACAACTAGGATCATATTTTTGAAGGAAATGCCTCTAAACATAATAAATTACAAAAAAAAAAAAAAAAAAAAAAGGCAGAAGGTTATGGCTGTGAGTGGAATCATATGGAAGAAACCCACCACCCTGTTGCAGGAATCCTAAGGGATTCCCAGACAGACGTTCCACCTTCTCAGTGCCAAAGTGTACTAGTTTGAAAGCAAACCAGCAAGAGATTCCAAGTCAGAACTACAATTTAATAGGAAAATTAAAATAAAGGCAATAGTACAGAAACACTGGCTTAAACTGACGAAGTCAGAATATAACCTGACACCCTGTTGGGCAGGGTGGTGGTAGTAGTCCAATTAAATGGTGGCTACAGTGCGGTTGGAGTGATGGATGTGGTTCCGCCGAAGCAGCGATCCTGTAGGAAGGTCTGGTCTATCTCTGGAGGTCCAGTGGTGGTTATTTAGCTTTTGTCCTCTAGGAATCCAGTAGGTAGTGCTCATAGTGTTCCAAACCTCTGATTATAGATAGGCAGGAATGTTTGGTTCCTCCCCCTGGGCGGAGCATCTCACAATGGGATGATGTAATTTTATGAGTCATGCTGGGAGCCCTTGATGGCTCATCAGCAGAGATAGCCTCTCCAGAGGGTGTTATCAGGGATGAGTCATGGAGGAGATAAAGAACACTGCCCCACCTATCTTAACACCTTATGAAGATGGTAGTAGAATACATACTTTTGGTTACATCTCACATTGTAACCTAAGACACAAAGGATATGCAGGTCTCTAGCAAAGGAGAGTCCTGAAATGCTGCATTTTGGGCTTTATTTTCAGGAAATCCCTTAGGTACACAGCTAATTTTAAGGATATGCTTAACTCCTTCCCCTGAGCAGGTTTTCTTTTCCTGGCCAGAACCGAGGCAAACACTGTCTTTTATTTCCAGGTTTTTTTTCCTCCAATTCTCCAATTTATTTCCAGTTTTATTTCCAATTTTTCACGAGCCTTGAACTCAATAAAAGAACTTTCAATTTCTTACCAGAAAACAAGTTTCTGTGGTTAATAAAATATGACTCCACCTGGAAGGATGCAAGACATCCTTTGATTCGTGTTCCTTGAGTCGTCCTTGAAGAGGAGTGCTGGAAGGGGACGGAATACCACAGAATACAGCTGGTGGTAGTAAATTATTAAAACCTTTATGAATACAGCATATTATCTGTCCATGTGCCTTCAGGCATTTTCTGTTCCTTTTTTGCTTTTAAAGCATTTAATCTTGCAACTGCTCATCATTTTCAGAGCCGGTCTTACAACTCAGGAGAATGTGTGAAAATTGGAGAAACTGGAGTGAGCCAGCGTCAGAAGAGCTGAGGATTCACTCTTCCCACCAATGGGGACTTGCAGGATGGGAACTATCCTCAGTGGGATGTTTTCTGGGGTATTCTATTGGAAATGGCAAGTTCCCATGCTGGGACTCTCATCCCTTTCTTGGAGAGCTGCTCCTGGCTGTTAGAAAATGCATTTTCCATGCCAGTCTGTTCTTCCTTATATTAATCCCATTACTCTCAGCTCTCTCATCTGTGCCACCCCTGAATCACTTATTTCTTGCTTGCAGCCCTTGTCTGCTTCCTAAGTGCCAAAGAGAAAACTGTGCTGCTTTTTTCTTTCTTGTCAAAACACTCTAAAAATCAAAATCTTCATTTATTTCTAGGCTTGACAGCAATGTTTTACTTCTCATGAAACCACTTGGGCCCCTATAAAGCATAAAAAGAGCTCAGGTCTTCATAGACTTCCCACTTGTATGTCTCCCAGTAGGAGACACGGACCAGGATGTTGGAGCCCTGTCCAGAGGGATCCCAGACTCACAGAGAAAGGCTGGAGTTGGGGGACGCTCTTTTCTATCTCTCTGCTGACACCAGAGTAATTTTGTGTGAGTAATGGAAGAGGAGAAAGGTTCTTCATTTTTTTCTGTGTTCTGAGTGAATGTTCTGCACTATCAGCTTGAGCTGTTCCCAGTGTCACGTTAGTGATTACTTGTGACCTTAGTGATTACTTAAGTGCTTCACACTCGGCTGAACAGCTCCACCACAACACCACAGAGCCCTGAACCATGTTAAGATACCAGCCAGTCTTGTTGCTATGGCAGGGGAGAAGTGGTTCCAGTTTAAGCAGTGGTGTGCAGATTCTAAGGCCCCTCAGATTGTCCCAATGGGCTACAGCCTGGGGTTGAAGGTATCCTATGGGTCCGCAGGGGCAGGTTGGTGCAGTCACTGACATTTCCAGTAAAACAGGGTTTCACCAGTTACTCCAGCAATCTCTCTGCCCAGATTCTGCAGGGCTTTTGCCTGGCAAAAATAATTTGGCTTGAATTTGTAAATAGTCTGGGATCTTGATTTTGGCAAATTTATCCTTACTGAGAAAGCTTCTCCTGGCTCCAGTACAGCTTGTGGAAGCTGGGCTGCTCCAAATGCTGTCATGGGGAGTTGCAAAGCCTTCCCTGAGCAGTTTGGAAGGAGAGCCCCGTGGCTTGAGTGGGGCTTCTCACCACGGGAAGATTGGAGCCAAATCACTTGGAGAGCAGAAGATCTGCTCAGTTGGAAGGTGCTACAGATCCAATCTGATGAGTGATACACAGGGTGATTACATCCAGCTCCGAAGGGATGCTCAGAAGGGGATGATGTGGAGCTGCCGAGAAGGACAATGGCCCCTGGGCTATGCCAGCACTGGAGTGGCAGCAGGCCCAGGGCAGTGCCCGTCCCCTGTGCTGGCACTGCTGGGGCACCTCCAGTGCTGGGGGACAGCTCTGGGCCCCTCCTGACAAGAGAGACCTGGAGGGGCTGGAGCGTGCCCAGGGAAGGGAAGGGAGCTGGGAAGGGGCTGGAGCAGCAGGAGCGGCTGAGGGAGCTGGGAAAGGGGCTGAGCGTGGAGAAAAGGAGGCTCGGGGAGACCTTGTGGCTCTGCACAACTCCCGGACAGGAAGGGGCAGCCAGCTGGGGGTAGGGATTTTTGCTGCCAGGGAACAGGGACAGGATGAGAGGGAACAGCGTCAGGCTGGGCCAGGGGAGGGTCAGGCTAAATATTAGTGAAAATTAGGGAAAGGGTTGTCCAGCCCTGGCACAGACTGTGCAGGGAAGTGGTCCCCATCCCTGGAGGGATTTAAAAGCCATGTGGATGTGGCATTTGGGGACATGGCTTAGTGTTGGTCCTGGCAGTGCTGGGGTAGCAGTTGGACTCAATGGTCTTGGAGCAGTTTTCCGACCTAAATGAGTTTGTTGTTCTATGGTTTGTGAGAGGATCACATCCTGGGGAAACCCCTGGCAATTGCGATGTGATTCCACAGCTCTTTACGAACAGGACTTGATGCATGGAGAAGTGTCTGTGAGGGAGCAGAGGTGGTGTTGGTGGCAATGCCTGCACAGCAGCAGGCTGGTGGCGGCGGGGTTTGCAGAACAGCCAGGAGATGGAGCCCACATACAAGACACCACAGGTTCCAACCTCCTTCCCATGAGCCGGTACACCTTCCATTATCCCAGGGTACTCCAAGCCCCATCCAACCTGGCCTTGAACACTCCCATGGATGGGGCAGTCACAGCTGCTCTGGCCAGCCTGTGCCAGGGCCTCACCACTCTCGCAGGGAGGAATTTCTTCCCAATATCCCATCTAACCCTGCCCTCTGGCACTGGGAAGCCATTCCCCCCGGTCCTGTCCCTCCATCCCTCGTCCAAAGTTCCTCTCCAACTTTCTTGTAAAACCCCTTTTAGGCATGCAGCCTGATCTCACCTCTGCCAGTCCATGTTGAATGCAGACCATCAGCCTGGTGTGGGGGTGCTCTGGTGAGGGGCAGCTCTGGGCATCCCCACGTTAGGAGGTTTGCAGGATGGCTCATCCCACCTCTCCATCTTCTCAAGGGCAAAGATGACTGATGGCCTTTTCTTGTTGTTTTCAACACCCCTGACTGTCACACGCATCCAATGACCCAAATGCAGTCCCCTTGCACAAGGGGCACACACTGGGTCGTGAGTGGGCTCAGCTCACACATCTGGCCTGAGTAAAGGGACACATGTGCTGCTCTCATGACAAAATAGAGGGTCCTCTGCTGTGTGGTCACATCCCCCACTTGTGACAAGAGGGCTGGCTTTGGGGCAGAACCTTGTTACGAAACCAATGGAAAAAGGAGGAAGAGCACCATTCCCTGGAGTCCACAGGTGGTTTGTGGCCTCAGCCTGCAGAGTTTGTGGCCCAGCATGGCTGGAAGGTTCCCTGCTGCTGTCACCTCCATAAAATACACCCAGGGTTGCACTGGCCTGATTTTTCTCTGCCTCTGCTGTCTGCAGAAGCACAGTCCTGGCTGTGGCTCTCACAAAAACCAACCTCCCCCTGAAAGGCTGGTTTGCTCACACCATAGACAAGGTGGTGTGTCCTTCTGCTGTGACAAGCATGCAGGAAGAATTTGGGAGCTTCCACATCATTACCTCCTGGCTCAACAAGACACCCCGAGATCTGGAGACAGAAAATCATCCCTGACTTTTAGGTCATCCTTCCTGAGGAAGGCTGTAGGTACCTCTTGCCATGGCTGGGCACTCAGCTGCCTTGTCTCAGCATCTCAAGGCAAGTGGTCCTTCAGCCACAGAAACAACAAAACAAGTGTGAGACCATGCGTATAAGCTTGAGATTAAGCCATCTTTATTTTATCATCCATAACACACTCATGCCTCCCTCCAGACAGCACTTTTTCTTGGCTATTAGGTCTTCCTCTTGATGCCAAATGACCAAAGACAAGGAAAATCCTTTCCGGAACTGAAGCGCCTGACTTGGGCTAATCACTAATATTCCATTAAACAAAAAGGACTGGATTTCACCAGTTGTTATTTTATATTTTCACAAGAAAACAGGATTTTCTTGGTGTGGGACATCTGCTCAGTGCTATCAGATGCTCTGCAGCAGAGCAGCAGGACTAGGATCCAGGACTGAAACTCCTCCAACCCCATCCCAGCCATAACTGTGATGGGTGTCAGTGAAGTTTTTCAAGTTAGATCATCCCCATCTCTTGCTCAGCTTCCCAAAGAGCTTCTCTCTTCACTGTGAGGATGTTCTGTGCAGGAAGGTGGGAACAATGGGCCTATCCCCAGCACATTAGAGCCTGGATCCAGACCAGTTTGAGTATAAAACATCTCCTAGAGATTCCTGCTTCCCACAGCTCCCTCTGGGGAGGATCGCCCCAGCACATCCCGCCCGCCTGTGGGGCCCCCTGCTCATAATGCCCCTTTATAAGGCTTCACAAAGGCCTTCTTGGTTCATCTCCAGGCTGCTCCGAAAGGTTGCCAAGGGTGTCTTTGCAAACAATAAGGGGCCTGTGTTTGTAAGGCGACTGCAGTCACGAGTGCTTTTTTTGTGACCTGCAAATGAAAATAGTTCCTTCTTTCCCACCAGATCTTCTGCTGTGTCTTCAAGTCACCTCCGAAGGCTGGAGCGGTGTGGCGGCCATGGGGCTGCCAGGGGTGAGCAAGCTCCCTCCCTTTGCTGACATCCTTCCAGCTGCGTCCTGTCATGAGCTTTTTCTTGCTTGTGCAGTCCAAGAGGCTCAAAGAACACTTGGCATGACCTGGAAATGCTGTTCATGATGTAATTTTGTCAAGTGATTCAGCAAGCTGGATGGAAATCTGCTGGACTCCTTGGGATGTGGATCTTCCCTAACCATGCCACCAGACCAGGCTGCTTAGTGCCAGGAGACATCCCAGTGAAAGGATCTCGGAGGGTGCTTGAATACATCCCCCAGCTGAGGCCACAGCTGCACAGGCACATGGCACACTGCATTTCTGCTCCAAAAATCATTAAGTCACTGAGCTGTGGAAAATCAGTGCCACCAAAAGAATTTGGGGTGTCCAAGGTTCTGCAGTACTGGGAGGTGTCAAAAGGGCCTTGCAAGGAGAGGATTTACTGTGCAAATGAATTTTAATTATATAAAATAAATGAAATATTTACTATGAACATCCTTCCTGGGAGAGTGCTGAGGCCCTGGTACAGGCTGCCCACAGAAGCTGTGGCTGTCCCTGCTTCCCTGGAAGTGTTCAAGGCCAGGTTGGATGGGGCTTGGAGCACCCTGGGACAGTGGAAGGTGTCCCTGCCCATGGCAGGGGAATTTAAAGGATAACCTTTAAATTCCCTTCCAATACAAACCATTCTGTGATTCTATGATTTCCTGGGCTCAGCCTCCCAGTGGCTGTAAGAGAAAAGGTTTTATGAAAGTCGCATTTCTCCTTCCAACTCAAGCAGTTGTATGTGTGGCAAATTCGGAAAACTCAACATTATTTAATTTTTTAAGCTCAAAGACACTTTTGGGGTGGCACAGGAGGGGACTTGGTGTTGGACTAGACTTAAAAACCCTCACATCACAGCCAGGCTACCTTAAGGGAACAGAGAGCCAGGGCAAAGCCTGCCCAACCTCAGATTCTTCTCTAACCACAGCCTGCTCAGAGACTTCCTTCTGTCTCTAATCGCTGCCCTGTTTTGAAGGTGGTTGTTAAAAAATATTAAAAACCTTCATGGAGGCAGGTAGCTGAGAACAGAGCTCAAAGCACTCAGGCATGTGTGCCTTGGAAGCGAAGATCTACATGTGCCCACCAAGGAGGTGAAACAAGTGGTCTAGGGCAGGAGCAGGCAGAAAAATGAGGCATATATGGCTCCATCGAGGAGCTGAAGGACATGGGAACAGTTTGTGTGACTCAATATGGTGTTAAGGCTAAGACAATGCCTGATGAGTGCAACCTATCTCAGGCATCCTCAGGATGGAGGGAGGAGAACACAGAGCAGTCCAGGCAGAAAGTAAGCAGCTCATGCACACAAAGCATGCTCTGGCTTCCCAGACTTCCAGGAGTCCAAATAAAACCCACAGCCTGAAGGTGACAGAGCAGAGAAATGGGCCTAACTACTCAAAAAGAATTTAAATAAAAAAGTTGCAAGAGGGTTGCTATAGAACAAAATCGCATCAAAGGTTGTACAGATGGATAGTTCCTCAGGACAAACCTAGTCCTCCTGTTGTGCTCCTTCCCAGGATCCAGCTGAGCTCTTCTTTCCCCAGGCTTTCCTACATGGCCAGTGCATCTGTTCCATATCTTCAACTCTCCAGATTGCAGATGGGCTTAGGAAGCTATAAATATTTAAGAGAACTTGTCTAGAACTGGTTGTATACAAATAAATTTTAAAGTGCTCCTGTAAAGCTTTCTACTGTCTTGGCAGTGGGGGGGATGACAGAGGAGAGACAGACTTCTTACAGATTCACAGCAAAGGGACAAGGTACAATATGCAGGAAAAAGAAATCCAACTGGATATAAGGAAGGAAAAATGCACCATGAGGGTGACTGAACAGAGGAAGAGGAACAGGTATTTTAGGAATCTGTGTAATGAGGTGAAACCACTGATCAGTGGTTTCGAGGCAGGTGTATGAAGGCTTAACCAACCCTCATCAACACCCTGTCTTGAATTGTTATTTGTACTGCACAGGTAGAGGTGTTGGGTTAATGGTTGAAGTCAATGATCGTAGAGCTCTCTTTCAACCTAAATGATTTCATGATTCTGAACCTGAGCATATTATAACATATCTGATCACCAAACCAGCAGAAAAAAAGCCTGACCAAGAAGCTTTACAGTTTCTTGGAGCCACCTATGGCTGGAGCAACACTTTATGTTAATTTGCTAAATTAACAACATCTCTAGATGATTTCCTCCCTGGTTGCAGAGGACCTTCCCATCAGAGCCTCTCCTCCATGCTGCCTTTGCCTTGTGGTCCATCAGAGGTCATTCCAGAGGACATCACCACAACCTCTGGTGCATGGGGAAATGTGGAGACAACAGACAGTCCCCTAACCCTGACAGACGAATCATGCTGAGGGAATCCCAGCTCTGCAGCCAGAATGGGTTTCCTGGGAAAAGGGAAGAGTTTCACCCTTGGGCTTTGAGGGAACAGTGTTGAGGCTGCTCAGACATGGAAAAGGCATCGCCAGGAGCAAGAAAATGTCCAGCTATCTGCATTGACTTTCTTCCAGCACATGAACTCATGTGGTGGATTTCTGATCAACCAAGCAAACCAAAACCTGAGTTTACCTGCTAAAGCCTGGGAGAGTGGAGAACTCCACTCTGCGGGTATAGAGATCCAGGGATGTAAAATTCATGAGCACATGTTGCTGCACACTCCTCTGACCAACTCTTCTCAACCTAGTATGTGTTTTCCCTGTCTTGCTCCCTGAGCAAGATCATCTATTAAGGATCCTAAATGGCTGAACACATGCTTGTCTCCTAGTGAACGACAAACAAAACCAGATGACCCATGAATGAAAAATAAGGTGGTGACATGCTCTGAGCAATAGTGTTCAATGATAAAGAGATACTGTCATGGCAGGATGGATTGTCCTGCGATAAAAAAATCAGTCCCAGGAGTGATGGACTTGGCTTGCAGACTCAGCTCTTGAGCAACCCTGATATGGGCTTAAATACATCACTGCAAGAAATCATCAGGGCTGAGAATAGACCAGAATCCACAATGGCTGTGCAATGACTGAGCATTGTTCCCACCAGGTGTTCATTAGCTTGGTGTGGTGAGTTTAGTGGCCTCCCTATACTGGAGAAGCTACTTCAGCAAAGCTGTTGGGAGTAACTGCCTCTTTTCCTGGTAATTTGGTGGAGGATTTGGTGATGGAGACTAAACCCCTCCCTCCCTATAAAGTGCAGAGCTGTGGTAGGAAGGCTGGGTGTGAGATGAAGTGCTTAGATAGAGAATTGTTCTGCTGGCAAGTCCTCCAGGGTTTAATTTATATATACCATAAACTCATTTGCATTGGGAATATTCCCTCCAGACTCACAGCAAGGGGTTTTGGCATGGAGTAAAGCACTGAGGCACAGTAACCCCTAGCTCACTGAGCTCAGATGTGCAATCAATCCATAACCATCTCTTGGGCTGATCTGGCACAGAGAACTCACAGAGAAATTGGAAAGATTTGTCTTTGGATTGTGCTGAATCCATATTTTCACTCCATTACTTTGTTAATTGCAGTACCTGAGGATTGTGGAAGAAAAAGGAGAACCAGTGGATTTACATTCCAGTCCTGCTTGCAGGACTTTCCTCTATTTTCTCCAGGATTATTGATAGGAATATTTTGCTCAGGATTCAAGATATGCCTTTGATGGACAATCAGCAGAAGAGGGACTAGGGTAATATGACTCCTGGGCCTAAATTTTGAGCCATCTCAGACCCAAGCTGGGAGGTCATAGCTGATCACAGTGACCTAAAAAGCGCACCTTGCCTTATCAGCCCTATGGGAGGGATGTCCTCTTAGAGTGGCACAACCCACATGTCCTTTGTGGCTGTAACTTCAGATGCTGCAGTAAGACCAGGTAGTATTATTATTAATCATTGAATGGTTGAAAAGGACCATAAAGACCATCTCATTCCAACCCCTGCCATGGGCAGGGGCACCTTCCACTAGACCAGGGTGCTCCAAGCCCCATCCAGCCTGGCCTTGGACACTTCCAGGGATAGGGCAGCTACAGCCTCTCAGGGCAGCCTGTGCCAGGGTCTCACCACACTCACAGGGAAGAATTTCTTTCCAATATCCCATCTAACCCTGTCCTCTGCCAGTGTGAAGCCATTCCCCCTTGTTTTGGCAATCCATGTCCTTGTCCAAAGTCCCTCTCCAGCTCTCTTTGTGCCACTTTAAGCACTAGAAGGGGTAGTAAAATCTACTTGAAGCCTTCTCTTCTCCAAGCTGAACACCCCAGCTCTCTCAGCCCACTAATTAAAACTTAGTTATTATGGTTACTTACTAATAACTAGTAAGAGATCAGGCTGCTCTCACAGAGAGAAACACCTTCTTCCATGGCAAGTATGCTCCTCCAGGGGAAACTTAAAACCATTTCCTTTCAAGATGGTCATCTCTTCTACCCAGCTTACTGACGGAGAGGGCCCTTATTAATCCCCTGAAAATCTCAGCCCCTGACTCACAAATTCTTTGCAGCTGTGTCCTAAATCTGGGCTCATCAAAGCCCTGGCAGTCAGTGCAGCCCAGCTGGGAGATAGGATAAATATCCCATCATTTCTATCACATTTCATAGCTCCCATAGCTGAGACTGGGCTATTAGGAGATACTGCTCAGAGAGGGGAAGCATGAGGAAAAATTGCTGCCTTAGAAAGATACAAGGAATTATTAGGGGAAAATAGCACAGGGTCCTGCTGGCATTGCCAGTCTGAACATAGACACAGATAACAGCCCTATGCATGCTGGAGATAAATCTCATCTGTGGCTGCGTGGATGTGAGACCGGATGTAGAACACAGATGTAAGGACAGGAGCCAGGAATTGTATCCTTTTAGCTGGGTCAAGGACATTGGGATAAACACAATGCGCAAGAACATTTCTAGTGAGATGCTACAGGAGCTTTCCCAGCAGGTATCAGGAATAGTGTGGCCAGCGGGACCAGGGAAGTCATTCTTCCCCTATACTTGGCACTGGTGAGGCTGCACCTTGAGCACTGTGTCCAGTTCTGGGCCCCTCAGTTTAGGAAGGACGTTGAGATGCTTGAATGCATGCAGAGAAGGGCAACAAGGCTGGTGATGGGCCTGGAACGCAAGCTGTATGAAGAGCAGCTGAGGGAGCTGGGGCTGCTTAGCCCAGAGAAAAGAAAGCTGAGGGGGGACCTTATTTCTCTCAGCAACTGCCTGAAAGGAGGTTGTTGCCAGGCAGGGGTCGGTCTCTTCTCCCAGGCGACCAGTAACAGGATGAGAGGTCACAGCCTCAAGCTGTGCCAGGGGAAGTTTAGGCTAGGTATTAGATAAAAATTCTTCACAGAAAGAGTGGTTTGGCATTGGAATAGGCTGCCCAGGGAGGTGGTGGAGTCACCGTTCCTGAAGGTGTTTAAAAAAGAAACACATTAAGAAGATCGCCAAGAAAAAAATTTAAAATCCCACATGCTAAGTCTTGTAGTAATTATATATATTATAATTCCAAGTCTTGTATTAATGCTATATTGAGCTTCTGAAATTCCTTACTCCAGGAGAGGGTTAAGAGAAAGCTCTGAGCTCTCTGACTGCATGAGATGCTCTCAAGGATGAGCTGAAATCCCCCTGAAAAGGCATCCTGCCCTTTTGACCAGACTCAAAAGAGAATGTCTCCTCTTTAAAGTGAATTCTTCTAGGATGGCAAGGAGGGGCATTTTCATGGCTGATAAGCTCTGTAGAGCTCAGACCAATTTAGCTGTTATGGGCAGATATATTGTGCTCCTGCCTTGCAGTAACCAGCCTGTTTGCTGGAGTGGGAAATCACTTGGAGCAGAAACCACTGCACCAAAAATCCTGCACTGGGGACTGAAGAATGACAAAGCTTCAAAGCCATATTTCAAAACCTGAAGTTTCTTGTTTGTTGTCCTGGCAGTGTTTACATGTCAGATCATAGAATCATAAAATCACAGGATGGCTTGGGTTCGAAGAGACCTTAAAAATCATTCAGTTCCACCCCCCTGCCATGGGCAGGGACACCTTCCACTAGACCAGGGTGCTCCAAGCCCTGTCCAACCCAGCCTTGGACACTTCCAGGGATGGGGCAGCCACAGCTTCTCTGGGCACCCTGTGCCAGGGCCTCGCCACACTCTCAGGAAGGAATTTGTCAGCCTCCATCTAGAGCTGAGCCAAGAGCTGAGCTGGCTGAATGCTGGGAATGTGGCAGGGGAGTGAGGCACTCGGACGCAGAAGTGAGGTACTCAGATACTCTGCTCTGGAAAGCCAAGTCTGATTTCACTAAGCTTTTCCTTTTCATTTCTTTATTCTCTTCTGACTATGCCAGAAGGAAACCAAATCCCACACAATGAATTTTCACCTTGCCTCCCTATAGCACTTCCCATTCAGAAGCAGCTGAGTGCATTTTGGGCAAGCCAAGGGCTCTGCCAGGTGCTGTGAGGCTGTGAATGTGGTAAGAGCCAATGCCTTCTCAAGGGCATTTCCTGGTGGAAAAGGCTGTGTTCCCAGTCGTTCGTGCACTTGATTTAATACTGCACAAAAATCCTTCAAAGAGAAACTGCTGGAACTTGACTGCGGCTGGGGTCACCTGGGGAAGGGTAAGTGCAAGGTACAGAGGGGACGGTCTTCTGTGTGCGAACTGGGGGATTTCTGGATATCTGAGGTGCTGTAGCCTGGCTTTTGCAAGCTGGAAAGGAAAGAAGGTTGCTGGGGCTGGTGGTGCTAGCTGGAGTAGACTGCAGTGTGTTCCTGCTAGCATCAGAGAGCTGGGTAATCAGGAGGAGATGGGAAAGTACAGGGCTTTATCCTGGGTCTGCAAGACCTCTGTCATCTGAGAGGTGGATGCCAAAAGTAAATTTATATGATAAGTCATGGGACTATGATGCATTGTGCCAAGGGCAGGCGACCTGCAGCCTTCATAAAATCATGGAATGATTTGGGTTGGAAAGGACCTTAAAGACCATCCAGTTCGGACCCCCTGCCATTGGCAGGGACACCTTCCAGTATCCCAGGTTGCTCCAAGCCCTGTCCAGTCTGGCCTTGGACAGTCCCAGGGATGGGACAGCCACAGCTTCTCTAGACAACCTGTGCCAGGACCTCATCATCCTTATAGTAAAGAACATCTTCTTAGTATCGAATATCTAATAATCTAATCCTGGAAAAGCTACTTGTGGGTTTGATCCAGGTATTTGGTGCAGAAACAGTCATGCCAGTGGGATGGACAGATCCTCTGGATAATTACAGAAGATGTGAGGGACAGAGAAGATGTCTGGGAGCATCTGTGATTTCTGGTTGCTGACAGAGCTCTGGGGATGCTCTCTGTGAATTTCCTCACATGTAGCTTGGTTTAATTCAGCAGTGAAGAAGCTGGAAAGCAGAGGACTTGACAGGCCCATTTCTATCCATCTGCAGGTTCTTAGTCCTGATTCTGTCACCCTGTAGTGGAGACAGGCCAAAGCGAGGCTGACCTGAACTGTCTGGGATGAACAATCCCAACTTGGTAGCCTGTGTACAGTGGCTCGGGGAGCATACACACAGGTCAGGGCACCCGAAGGGTGAGATTCTCAAGATTCACATGTTAGAAACAGGTCCTCTGATGTGCAGACCTACCGAGGAGCACCAGTGGCACAGTGAAGAGATTTTCCAGTTCGTATCTTGAGCTCTCCCAACAAGGTTTTGCATGGTTCCATCCCTTGAAGTGTTCAAGGGTAGGCTGGATGGGGCCCTGAGTAACCTGATCTAGTGAGTGGTATCCCTGCCCATGGGAGGGACGTTAAACCACATGTCCTTTAACTCCCTTTCAACCCAGACCATCCTGTGATTCTGTGATTTTAAGTGGTTGTCACTCCTGCATCCAGTCATCTCCACTGATGCTGGTTCAGTGGTTTCTCCACCCATCTGATGTTAGTTTCCCTCTGGAGACAAGAGATGGCCAGTGATCCATGAAATCCCATGGCTTCACCCCATGTGAAGTCTCTACCACTGTCTCCTAAGTGGAGTTTGAGCTCATGAAACAGAACTCAGTCCTGGATGACAGAGGCTAAAACAAGTTCATTATCTCAGTGTCTACAAAGAGAGTTCATTTCCCTGAGAGCACCTGGCTCCTGAGTCACCCTCATCCACCCTCCTGCCTTGCCTCTTTATCAGCCATCAGCACTTCCTAGGTAGACAGGTGACTTTTATAGGATCACCTCCCACAAGGCAAATCCTCTAAAAACAGACAGCGGAGCATTTAATCACCATCTTCACAGTGACTCTCATCCAAACACAAGACCAGTTACCCCCTCTAAGCCTTTTTAATCCTTTTCCTCTAATATGAGATACCAGGCTGAGGAAAGTAACACCAGCAATCCCAGTTTTGGACTAGGTATTCCTTGGAAGCTTCTGCAACTTTTCTAGCCACCAGCCAGGAGTTTGTCATGCTCTGTGAGCTTGGGCAGAAGAAGGTGAATATATTTTCACACCAGGAAAAAGAATATAGAAATGAGAATGATATATTAATGTCCCTCACAAAACAGCTTTAGAAGAAATCAAGGGCCCTGAGCAACCTGATCTAGTGAGTGGCATCCCTTCCCAGGGCAGGGGTTTAGAAACTAGGTGATCTTTAAGGCCCCTTCCAAACAAAACCATTTCATGATTCTATGAAATAACCCTTCTCCAGGGCAGGGGACTCCCTAAGATAGTGTCAGAAAGCACAGATCACAGCATGGTATCTGTAGGCAAATTAGGGAGCTTGGGGTGTAAAGCTGTGGCATATTATGCAGAAAACAGGTTTTCCTCTGGATATTTGCTGTAAAATACTTCCTCTTCACCTTTATTCTGACATTTTTATAAGACAATGTAAAAATGTTCATATTCAACAATGCTGTTCTGTTTATTTAAGTAACAACAATTGAGCTTGCAGGCATTTCCTGGAGAAAACCTTCTGGTGAGGAGCTTTCATGTTTTAGCTGCTCATTAATCCTCCTGTGAATATCCTGGTTTGACACCATGGATATTGAGGCTGCTACATGATCACCGTTGAGACTATAATGTGATCACTTAATGGTAGGTTGTTATTTCTTAGCACTTAATTATGGCAAGGTGCTTGTTGTGTGTCGTTAAAATTACTCCAGCATGAAAATTTACATTCTTTACCTCCCGCTTCCCACTCATAATTCCTCTCATCACAAGGTGAGTTATTTTCCCCTCATGCTCCTCACTCTTTACCTTGAGTTCTGTGTGCAGGTGAATCACCTATTTCTTGCTATTTTGCTCCAAAGGTAATCCATTCATTTCTGAGCAAAAGGAGAGTGAAAAAGTAATAAAAGTAAAATGGGGCTCATTGTGAAAAAGAGACACTTTACATGGTCATGAGATTTCTGTGTGAGCCGAAGGGTTGAAAGGTGGTCTGAGGAGTTGGGTTATCTATGACACTTCTCCAAGAGCATGTTGGTACTCCTCCATTGCTGCTGGCATCATCTTCCCAGCAGCAATGGCTCAAACACATTGTCCATGTGACTCCATCCTTCCCCTGCCTCACAGTCTGAGCCTGCACCAAACAGACCACCTTTGCAACTGTTCTCCATATAGCTGCAGCCTTTTGCAGCCCCCAGAATCTGACATTTTTGCCTGCTTTTTCTTTAAGTTGCTCCTCAATCTTGCCCGTGAAATGCCCCCACAGTGTCTGGAAGATCACCTCTTGCTGAAATCTGCAAAAATCACAGCTCTTCAGTTCTATGCTCATCCTTCCTCTCACCTTCTTTGCTTGGCTCCTCCATTGGCCAAGTCCTTCCTGCTGCTCAGTTCTGAGCTTCCTGCAGAAGACATCTTTTGCTTTGCTTGACATCCTACACACCAAACCTCTGATCTCAGCTGAGGCCCTGAAAACGCATCTGGTAAGTGTATGAGGATGTCTAACACGCATGTTACAGGCTGGAGCCCCTCTACTCTAGAGACAGCCTGGGAGAGCTGGGGGTGTCCAGCCTGGAAAAGGGAAGGCTTTGTGGAGACCTTCCTGCACATTTCAGAATTTAAAGGGGCTCCAGGAGAGCTGGAGAGGGACTTTGGACAAGGGCTGGAGGGACAGGACAAGGGGGAGTGGCTTCCCACTGACAGAAGGCAGGGTTAGATGGGATATTGGGAAGAAATTCTTCCCTGTGAGGGTGGTGAGGCCCTGGCAGAGGTTGCCCAGAGAGGGTATGGCTGCCCCATCCCTGGAAGTGTTCAAGGCCAGGCTGGAGAGGGCTTGGATCACCCTGGTCTAGTGGAAGGTAATGCTGCCCATGGCAGGGGATTGGAATGACATGATTCTGGGATTCTATGAACTACAGAAATCTACAGATTTTCTTGAGCTGCCGTACATGGATATCTGCATTGCAGCCCTGTGGTGTGTACTCTCTCTTGGCTCTCTAAAGGCTTTCCAAACACAACAGTAATTGGATCTCACTCACACTCATCTGCAGACCAAAGCACGGCAGAATTTTGATTTCCTGTTTCAAAGACAAAATTTGCTTTGAATGTTTGTACCCATCTTTCTTACAGGCCCCCTTAGAAGTACTGAAAGGTTGCAATAAGGTCTCTCTGAACCTCCTCTTCTCCAGGCTGAACAATCCCAAGTCCCTCAGCCTTTGCCCATCAGAGAGGTGCCCCAGACTTCTGATCAATTCTCTACTGACTACAGAAAAAACCTCTGGGACTGCCTCAGAAGAAGACATAATCACAGGATGGTTTGGAGTGAAAGGGCACTTAAAGACAACCTCATTCCAACCCCCCCCTCCATGGGCAGGGACACCTTCCACTAGACCAGGTTACTTCAACCTACCCTTGAACACTCCCACGGATGGGGCAGCCACAGCTTCTCTGGGCAACCTGTATTAGTGCCTTACCTTCCTCACAGGGAAGAATTTCTTCCTGAAATCTCATCTAAGCATCTTCCAGTTGCTGCCAGTTTCACAGGCCAACTGAGGTGAGTCCCACCCTTTGGGACAGAGGCAGTGCTATCCATAAAATATCAAGGAACCCGGAGCCCATGCAGCACTTCTGGCCTGGAGCAAGGATGGCATCTGAGGGTCCAGAAAGGCCATCACTTACTCATGTGCTGGAGCACAGTTCAGCCAAGGAATGCATTTCTTGGCTCTCCCTGACTGTTCAGGACTTAACCATGATGACTTCTTAATGTCAATCTCTGCACTTTGTTAGCAACAGCAGCTGAGGCTGTTCCTTCAAGGTGGGTATTATTCCATGTGCTTATTCATATATTTATCTGCCAGTACCAAACACAAGCTGACTCACAGATTCCCAGAAAATGATTCTATCCAATGTTATTTCTAAAACACACAATCGTGTTATAAAGACACCCCTGGGGCTTGTCGCACTGTGGAAGAGCCCGCTCTGTTTTCCATCTGCATTCTCAAACACAGCAGCAGCCAGTTTTGTGTGCTCAGGGTAGATTCTGAGTCTGCACAAGACAGTTTTGCTCTTTCTAAACCACCATTTCTTGTTTTGGCAGGTGTCTCATCATCTCCCAATAGTTGTGAACCTGCACTTGCAGTTGTGCTGAATTGGGGGTGTTTTTTTCCCCATTCCTTTGCCTCCCACGTTTCCTCCTTGTCTGTCTTTGCTCAGACTGGACACTCACACGATCATGCTGAGGAGAGCTCAAAGTAGTGGAAGAAATGCCAAAAAACTTTTCTATATTTATTTCATAAATCACAACCTTTTACATTTAAGCCACATTCAATTAAACTGGGGAAAAAAAAAAAAAAAAAGAAATCCAGTCCCCCAGACCTTCCTGGATTATAATGAAAAACTGTTTCCTCCCAAGAGATTCCACAGCAATCTCCTTCTTGAGCCAAATGTTCTGCTTTGTTGAACAGCCGCATAGGGCTCAAATTGCAGTGGCCATCACCCCAAATTGTGCCACAGAACTGAGCTTTTCCAGCACAACCTAGGAGCCCAGAGATGTGAGACCCTCTGGGACTGTGAATGGAGTAGGAGTACAGTCTGCACCCCAGGAAACAGGATGGAACCAAAATGTAGGAAGACAGCCTCCATAAGTTAATGGTCCCTTCTTGCTTCTGACTCCATTACCTGTCATAAATCCTACACAAACCAGTTGTACGGTAGCATCTGTTTCCTACTCTGTTCACTTCTCTCTCCCTTTCCTCAGGACCCCTCTGCCCTCGCACCCAGATTTTGCAATGACTCACCCAGTGGGACAAAGGCTGCTGCAGGTCTGCTCCCAGCAGTTTATTCCTCCTCTCTCTGTGCCACCCAAAAACCATGCCCTGGTGGTACTCCTCCTGATGGAGTTACACCGTCTCTACCAAGGGAGGAACGAACATGCTTCCAAGGTTCTTTCACTCCTAAAATTGGTTTAATCCCCTGTTAAGTCCTGTAATATATAGGCATCTGCAGCTGTACTGCAGTTAAGTTGCATGAAACTATTAATCTTGATTTAGTGCTCAGAGGTGTTGACTAGTCATTTATCTTCAAGCCTCAAATATTTCTCCAAGGTGGTTTGAGCTGCTTGGTGGAAGGGGAGAGGGTTGGACCAGGTGACTTCTTCCAACCTCAATTTTTCTGTGATTCCACAGTTCTGCTTTCTTCACCCATAAGAATTCACCCCTGTATTTGTGTGTTCTCTGTATGTCCATCCCCCTCTTTTAGGCATTTCCTACCCTCCAGTGCTATTCATGCAACCTCTAGCAAAATACCTGCTACAATGCTGTTATTATCCTGGGCTCTATTATCTCAATTATACTTTGCCCAACTATTTTGGAGAGGTGTTTGGAGAACTGGTTTCAATGTAAAATCAGTAACTCCTTACTGGTTTGGCCTGTCATGATAGGAGGAAGAAAAATATGTTGATATAATCTAAAACCCAAGTTCCTTGTGTGCTGTTTCAACAGGCCACAGACCAGCCCATGGGGAAGTTCCACTCTTCTTCAGTTGCAGGCACCAGTTTAACTATACATCCATTCCTTTCCACAGAAGTCAGCCGGACCAGTCCTTCTCTTAATGACAAGTCCATGTATAAAAGTTTGGATAAAGTGTAGTTTCATAAACTTTCTATAAATGTGAGGCTCTGTATCTCAGAGATTACATGGCTGAGGAAACTAATTTAGCCCGAAGTGGCTGAACAACAGGGTTTGCATATGTTCTGCCAACACAGTCCCCAGCCAGTTATTAAGTTGATTTAAACTAGCATAACTTCACCCAGGGAAGCCAGCAGCCTGCTCAGGTCGTTCTTAGTGCTGAATACTGCTGCTCCAGTACTAATGTTACTTGCAGAATCATGGAATCACAGAATGGTTTGAGTTGGAAGGGCTCTTGAGGACCATATAATTCCACCCCCTGCCATGGGCAGGGACGGCTTCCACCAGACCAGGGTGCTCCAAGTCCCATCCAGCCTGGCCTTGAACACTTCCAAGGATCCAGGGGCAGCCACAGCTTCTGTGGGCAATTTCTTCCTAATAGCCAATCTAACCTGCTCTCTGCTGGTGGGAATCTGTTCCCCTTTTTCTGTCACTCCAGGCCATTTTTCCAGGTCCCACTCCAGCTGTCTTGGAGCCCCTTCATTCACAGAATATTTGGAATTGGTCAGGATGGAAGCAACCACAGTGGGTCATCTGGTCCAACTTCCCTGCTCAGAAAGGATCATCCTAGAGCACATGGCACAGGACTGCATCCAGATGGTTCTTCAATATCTCCAGGCACTGGAAATGCCTCAAAGGTCTCCCTGGAGCTTTCTCATCTCCAGGCTGAACAATCCCAACTCTCGCAGCCTGTCTTCAGAGCAGAGGTGAAGTATTATACTATGAAAAAGGAGCAGCTCTCCTATAGCTGATGGTATTTGACTGGTATGAAGCTGGAGCTCCCTTCAGGCAAGCTCTTCCAAGGCTGAGCAAGCAATGCTCCAAATCCTAGAGCTTTATGGTACTGGTATGCTGTGCAGTTTGCAAGACATCTCAAGGATGAGATATAAGAAATGCAAGACAATATAATTTGTCACGTAATTCCCATTCCTCAGTCATGAACATACAGATTCAGTGCACTTCTGCTACAACAGCCTCTAGTATAAACCCAGCTGTGAGCAAGTGTTACAGTGGGGATTCTGTAACACAATGCACCAAACCAGGAGTCCCGTGGAAAGGAAACATATATGGACAGATTCTTGCTAGATGTTTCAGAGATGTTTATTTCCCCAGCCGCATGGCCGGGGCTCTGCCGAGGAACTGCTACAGTCACGGGACCCGAGGGTCCTTGCCCGCGCAGGAAACACAAACCAACCAATGGGGAATGAGGCTGACCAGGGGCCAGGGAAACCCTGTGCCTCCCGCCCAGGGCCCCTCTCCCAGGGCTACATGGCGGGGGGAGGAGACCCCCAACATGCAAGCAAGGTGCAAGAAACTTCAAGGGCATCACCACTGAGGGGGTTGTATGAAAACCAGTAAGCTTTGAGAAGCAATGTGCTACTGATGGACTAGAGCCCAAATGTTACATTCAGGCATTTCTGTTCTTGTAAATGTTAGGATGAGGGTATTTGTGCTTTCATAGAATAACAGAGTGATTAAAATTGGAAAAGTGCTCCAAGACCATTGAGTCCAACTGCCACCCCAGCAATGGCAGGGCCACCACTAACCTGTGTCCCCAAGCGCCACATCCACAGGTCTTTTAAATCCCTCCTGGGATGGACACTCTACCAGTGCCCTGGGCAGCCTGTGCTAGGGCTGGACAACCCTCTCCATGAAGAAATTTCCCCTAATATCCAACCTGAACCTCCCCTGGCACTTTTTCTTGTCCTGTCACTTGTTACTTGGGAGAGGAGTCCAACCCCCACTTGGCTGCACCCTCCTGTCAGGGAGTTGCAGAGAGCCAGAAGGACCTGCCTGAGCGTCCTTTTGCCCAGGCTGAGCACCCCCAGCTCCCTCAGCTGCTCCACATCAGATATGCTCCAGACCCTTCCCCAGCTCTCTTCCCTTTTCTGGACATGCTTTCAGAGTCTGTAAATTTTTGATGGTCTCTCTTTTCTCCAGCATGAAGTCATGTTTCCAATAGCTCCATCTAGTCCTACACAAGAGTTAATGGAGAGCTGGTAGACCAGCAACACAGCACAACACTGAAAGGCCACCAGCCTGAGCTCTGTGGAGCTGAAGATGTGGAGCCCTGAGGCTGTTTTTGTTGGGAACACTGAGGAGTCAACTGTAGAAAGGACTTTGCCCTGACTGGCTTTTTACCAGTGTGTTTTCAGGTACAGCCATGTCAGGAGTTTTGTAGCTTCAGCCAAGAGGCAGGTGCCCAAGTAACCTCAGCCAGCCCTGCTTCATCCCCTGGCAAGAAGTAGGTGTACATTCCAGCAGAAATTTTTGACAGGGAGTCACCAAAACAGCTGTGGAGCCCAAGGCTGGTGTCTCCTGACACTGCTGTTTCCCTGGCTGTAGCCAGGGAAGATGGTTAAGGCTTCAAGCAGCTGAGAAAATGGAGCTTAGTATCTTCTCCCAGAGAGCAAATACCATTCCAACATCTTTTCCAAGAGCTGGAAGGAAGCAACTTGATATGTGAGCCAGAGGAGAGAGAATTGGTAGTGGAATTGCACCCAGCAAAGGTTGGGTATTGCACAGGGTCTGTCTGTGCAGCAGCCAGAAACACACCTGCATCCCTGGAGCGGTGCCTGACCTCCCCATAGTCCCTCTGATGGGGCCATGCCTGTTCCGAGAAAGTAAAAAATGCCACGGGAACGGCGGTACCAGGGGCTGATTGGGGAAGGTGTTTCCACCCCAGATATGTGAGTCAGCCAGTGCTAGGCTGCATGTCAAAGGCAGCAATCATGTTTCCTTGTAGCTGCGTCAGTGAGGGTTGGGCAGCACTGCTCAACTCCCAACAGAAAGGGCTGAGGCAAGGAAGTGTTGTGCTTCTGGAGCCTCTGCAAATGAGTTGGGGAAGAGGAGAGGAAGGGGAGGTACGAATGCAATAGCACCTCCTTCCCTTCCTCCTCTTCCTCATCAGTAAATCTCTCCAGGGGAGGTGAAACCTCCTCAAACATATGCGGCACCATCTGCCTGCCTGTCTGCATCCTTGGGATGGTGTTAGTGGGGTGAGTCTTGCACCCATCGTGGGGCTGCCAGGGCTCTTGCTCTACCAAACCACCATGGGCACCAGCTGCTCCCCCAGACCCGACATCAGAGCAGGGAGTAGCTGAGATCAGACGCAGCAGAGATGCTTCTCTGTGAGAAACGCAGAACATCTAGTGTAGCCCTGAACAATGTGCAGCCTATCTTCGCTGGTTTTTTTTGGGGTTTGGCTTTGAATATACAAAACTGTCTTACCTCCCTTTTTTCCTCCCAAGAACACCCTGAATAATGCTGGCAGCTCCTCTCTTTTCAACCCCTTCCCTCAGCTGAATGTGGGGAGGGTCACATTATCCCTGGCTACGGCAGTGACTCTGAATATCTTTTGGTGACTCTGAATGCCTTTCGTTATCCTCTTGCTGGGCTCCGTGTTGGAAGGGAGGAGGGAGACAGAGCTATTTATACAGCATCCAGGCTCTCCCCAGACTGCATCTGACTTGCTATTGTTGGCCAACGATCTTTCAATTACTTGCTACACTTGGGACTTTGCTCCATGCTTGAAAAAAAGGCTGATGTAGTTAACATGCTCCTTCCGGAGAGCAGGCTGGTACTGGATGATTTGTCTATGCAGAAGAGTTGCTTGCAAACACAGCCTTTCTTTTTATAAATATCATGGTTTGAGCATGTAGTTGACTTCCTTCCTGCAGCAAATTTACTATTCTGTGTTATTTTCAAAAAATATCTGTCAGAGATGGCTCACTGAAATTATTTTTCTGTTCCCAAGACATGCAAGTTGCTTTCTTTTGACTTTTTTTTTGCTTTTCTCTCTTTGTTCTTTATACAATACTTTGATTTTTGTTGTTAAGCTGGAGGTTATCTCAAAATATGCCAGGACTTTGGAGGCTCTGGGCTGGGAGCCACACTTCCCAGGTCTGGCCCTAACTTTACTACCTGGTCTATACAAATCAACATTTTCCCAAACAGATACTTTGGTTTCATAGTTACCCAACTTGAGGCCATCAGATGCTGCCCTTCAGAGCCTGCACATCTTCCCCCTAAAATCAGACAGAGATAAGTGGGTCAAGTCTTTCCGTGAATCTCTTTCAAGACATGACCTCAAAATAGAAAATCTACAAGAAAGAGACAGAGCAGATACACTGCAAGTAACTTGGCCACTGAGATACTTTTTGCTGAACCTGGATGGATCCAGCAGCCTTCCTGATGCTACATATGATCTTTAATGTCTCTTCCCACTTAAAACATTCTATGATCCTATGAAATATCGTTTATTTTGAATTACACTGAAAACCAAGACCCAAACTTTGGTAATCTTTAGAGCTCTTCCAGGGCCCTGCACATAACCCAAGTCCACATGAGGTTTTCACAGTCTCACTAACCACTGTGTCCACAACAGCTTTGGAAGAGTGCACTGTTCTTAATTTTCTCTCCCAATTTCTGTGCTTCAATAAAGTTTTATTACTAGTTTTTCCCTATCCTAAAAATCTAAAGCAGCAGTGCAGATGTAGTTATTTTTCTGCTATTCATCATTATTGTGCTGGCAAATCTCTCAGACCTTTGTTCCCGGCAGCACTTGAGTTACTATATTTCTTCCCTTATTAAGCACTTTTTCAAAGGACCTTTGGCCATCCACATCTAAATAAAGGAAAAAGAGAGATCAAACTAGACCCCTGGCAAACTCTGAATTTATACCTAAAGGTGCTTAAAAATTGGATTTGTGTTTTCAAACATGCTCATAGCAGGATTTCCAGTTGGGTGGGTAGAAAACAGAGGGTTTCTGTGCTTACTCCTGCTGTTCTGACATTTGTATCAGCTCAGGAACTTGGGTGAAAAAGCTCTTTGGTATGAGGGGACTTGTGCCAGTGTGAGGTCTGGGACAGGATCGAGAGAACCAAAACAAAACAAGGGTGAGTTGTTTGCAGGAAATCTGGAGAGGAAAAAAAATGAAACAAGTCCTTCAAATGATCCAGTGAGTGTTTTGAAGGAAGAGTTGGGGCTGTTCAGCCTGGAGAAGAGAAGGCTCCAGAGAGACCTTTGAGCACCTTCCAGTGCCCAAAGGGGTTACCAGAGACCTGAAGAGAAGCCTTGAACAAGGGCCTGGAATGACAGGACAAGGGGGAATACCTGTGCCACTGCCAGAGGGCAGGTTAAAGTAGATATTAACAAAAATTCTTCCCAGTGAGGGTGGTGAGGCCCTGGTACAGGTCGCCCAGAGAAGCTGTGGCTGCCCCATCCCTGTGAGGGTTCCAGGCCAGGTTGGACAGGGCTTGGAGCCATCTGGTCTAGGGGCCCCACCCATGGCAGGGGGTGGAACAAGATGGTCTCTAAGGTCCTTTTCAACCTAAACCATTCCAGGATTTTATGATAAGACTACATGGCAGTTTTTATGTGTAGAGTTGCCTCACACATTTGCTACACCTCCACGGGTAGCAAACTAGCATCTCAAGTGAATATATTTTGGTCTGGGCATGATCACATTCAGATTTAGACTTCACCGGTGCTGCAGAGGCAAAGCAGCAAAGAAAGAGGAGTTTTGGGGAAAGTGGAAGGACCTTCAACAGAAGAGACAGGGTGCAAAGTGCTGAGGATTTGGGAATGTGGGCAGAGGATGTAATGGGTGGAAACAGCGGGTTAGGTGAGGAGTAGAAAAACTGGCAGTGCTGGGTTACAAGTTAATTGGAAGGAGCTGATTCCAGGCCCTTGGCTAGGGAGTTATTTCTGAAATTCAGGACTCCTGTGAGCTCATCTCAACAGAAGATAAAAAGCCTGTATAATGCAGTATTATGGTTATGGTTTCATGTGATTTTTGACCCCTGATATCATCACAACTTGATCCATTTTGATAAACATACCATTAAACCAGCCTCCTAGGGCAGATCCACTGTTTACATGTCTGTGATACCCAGCTCAGCCATGACTCAGCCATCAGCAATGATGACCTTATTAATATCAATGTGAATCTTCTTAATGCGGACATAATTTCACCCCAGAGGCCAATTCATTAATTAGCATGTCCAGCTATCCTGTCATTGGGCATATGAAGTGGGTAGTAACTTGGCTTATATACTGAGCAAATATGTGCCGAGTAAATATGGATTCAACTGCACATATAACGACAACAGATGGGGCCATAAAAGTTTGGCAGCAAGAGTGAACAGAGGTGAGTGTAACTCCTCATTCCAGACCTATTTCAGCACTGGTGGTACTTGCTTGTTGTACTTGCTTTTTTACAGTTGTCTAAAATCAATGGAAACGCCTGTTGAATCGGTTATTTCACATACTGCATAAAGTTGTGCGAGTCATAGAATATCATGGAATAGAGTAGCCTGAGTGGGAAAGGACCCACAAGAATCATTGAGTCCAACCCCTGGCTCGGCACAGGACACCCCAACAATCCCACTCTGGGCCTGAGAGTGTTGTCCAAACGCTCCTGGAGCTCTGGCAGCGTTGGGGCCACGACAAACCCTGGGAAGCCTGTTCAGTGTCGACCACCCTCTGGGGGAAGAATCTTCTCCTAACATTCACTTAAACCTTCCACGACACTACTTCAGCCATTCCCTTTGGTCCTGTCCCTGGTCACCAGAGAGCAGAGATCAGTCACTGAAGTGTTGCTCTGATGATGTTATGTTTTTAGCTGTGATACACAGGGCTTTTCTATCCCTCAAGGCAATCCCCTCCCTATGTGTAGTTTGCAAAAACACCATTGTCCTGCTGCTGCCAGGAAAGGGTGTTTTAACCATTCTAGTACATCTATTGATGCCTTTTCCTGGTCTTAAAATCAAGAGTCAAACACGGTTAGAAGGGAAAAGGGATTTTACCTTGGTATTTATTTTAAGGAACCTTAGGTGCACATGTCCAGGTTGAATGCACCGAAATGCACCCCACAATGCACACCCCCAAAAGATCTGGTATATCATTATAGGTCTTACTAATTAGCATATCTATCAAAGATTCCCCAATGAGAGGCTCAAGTGAGCCCCCTCCCCAAGGAGCCTTCCCCTGGATGGTTCTATCTTGGTTTACAGAAGTGTTCTGGAGAGGACCTTGGGGTCTGGGGCACACTGATCCCTAGCTACAAAGCTTCTAAAATGTTTAGTCTTCTAGCTGAACAAACAAGGCCAAGAATGTAGGCAAAAAGCACTAAGAATACAGGAGTTGTAAAAAGGTATAACAGGGGTATAAAAGAAAATGCAAAAAATCTTCATGGCATCATATGAAATATTTTTGCATGTTAAAATGAAACAGATTGAAGTTAATTTAATAATAGTTATCTCCCACAGCTAATATTTGATGCAGACAGTGCCAGGGAGGGCACACTGTGATCACTAACAAGGTTAGGAAAGGACTGCTTCTCTTGTACAACACTCAGAGATGTTACTCTTTTCCCAAGTATTTGAGATTGGCCACAGGCAGCTGATGAATGCTCTGTTAGCTGGGCTGTTGGTTTATTGTGATGTCAGAACTCTCCTCCTGTTCTCATTCACTGGATGATCCTTCTTAACTCTTTTTAAAAGAGATTTAAAGTTTGCTTGATAAAAAACAACCATCAGTCACTGCACAGATATAATAATTCCAGTTATCTGGTAGAAAACCTTTTGATTCTCCCATTGCAAAAACCTTTTGAATTGCTAATTTCCCAGGTTGCCCAGGGAAGTTGGGGCTTCCCTATCCCTGGAAGCATTCAAGGCCAGGTTGGACAGGACTTGGAGTAATTTGCTCTACTGGGTGGTGTCCCTCCCTATGGCAGGGCATTAGAATGAGATGAGCTTTGAGGTCCCTTCCAACCCAAACCATTTTGTGATTCTGTGATTCTATGACTTTAAAGGAACTGCTATTGGGAAAAGGATGGGGAGAGATCTAAGGATGGATGGCATCTTGTGCTTTATCTGCCTAGCTGGATAAAAATCCACATAAACTGTTGAGCACAGAAGCAGTTTGCCAAATCTGACACCAATGAAGAGAAATTCAACTGATATCTAGGATGGGAAAAATTTCTCCAAGTTTATTTGCACTCTTAATCAGTGTTTTTACTTTCTGTTTTTTGTGCAACAGCGAGCCGTGTTTGGCAGGAAAGGGGGGAGCAGATATCGTGAAAATATAAGTATTGTTATCACTGATAACTTCAAGTGAACACAAACAGATGTGAGGAGAGACAAAGTAGAGGATGGGGGTAATATTTGACAGTAGATGGCAACCCCAGCCCTGAGCTGGCTATATCTGGCTAATCCATGTAGTGTTTTACAGCCATGCCAGAAATGCTTCCACTGGTTGGAACCTTTTGGCATCCCTTGGCGGGAGCAACTTGTGCCAGCACCTGTGTGACTGTGCTGGGCTTGGGTGACAAAGCTTTGACATGGGGGTGACTCCTGTTAGGAGGTGCTGGAGCTTCCCCCCATGTCTGATGAAGCCATGGAGGGCATGGGGGTGCAGAGACATCCCTGCAGCTCATGGACACCCCATGCCAGAGCATGGGGATGTCTGAAGGAGGCTGTGACACCATGGGAAGCCCAAGCTGGAGCAGGGGGAGAGTGTGAGAAGTCTAACCCCTTAGGAGGAAGGAGTGTCAGAGACAATGTGTGCTGGACTGACAACAGCCCCATTCCCTGTCACCCTGCACCACTTTGAATGAGGGGGTAGAGAATCAGGAGGGAAAGTGAGCCTAGGAAGAAAGGAAGGGTGGGGGAAAAGTGATTTAAGATTTGGGTTTATTTCTCATTGCCCTACTCTAATTTGATTGGTAATAAATTAAACTGATTTCCTCAATCTTTTTTGCTCATGACAGTAACTGGTGAGAGATCTCTCTCTGCCCTTATCCCAACAACGACCCTTTCATTGTATTTTCTCTCCCTGCTCTGCTGAGGAGGGTAGTGAGAGTAGTTTTGGGAGGCACCCGCTGTCCAGCCAGGATCACCCCACTACAGTGACAATCCAGAGAGCAGTGTCATGCACTGCCTATATCCTGAGCTGGCTGATTCTCAGAGCCAGACTGGCTTTTCTGGCAGCACCTTGGGAAATGACTGGGTATCTGAATCCACAGATTCAGGGCATGCTGGCAGTTCTCTGTGTCCCAGGAATATAGATGCATGTAGAAATAGCCTCTGTGTGCCTCCATTTCTGTATAGCCTACAAGGGATTTGCAACCTATTTCTCATCACTCACACCTTTTTGGTTTTATGTTGCCTTTGAATACCAGGTCAGCCCATCACAGCAGTTCTAAACTAAACCCAAGATTTCATCCTTCTTCTTAAGGCCTCAAGCAGAAAAGGCAAAATCTCTGAGCAACGGTTTTGTTAGAGATAATTGACTGACAAGACAAAGCCAACCAGTCTCTAGACTGTTTTCTTTCCTATCTGCTCAACACCCTTCATTATCCCAGTAACTCACACAGAAATCACTAAGGCTCCCACTGAGAATCTCCCTCAGACAGGTAACTAACATTTGAATTTCTAAACACAAATGAACTATTTAAATGTGGTGAATTGGCTATTTCCACCTAGTCTGCTGTCTTTGCATTGCTGCACCTAAACCATGGTGACCCTTTTAGAGGGAAAAATGTGAATAGGATCTTTTTCTCTTTTATTTCTTTTAGTAATAAATTCTCAGCTGTTGACATCTTTCCTCACTCGAAACTATTTCTGTAAGTCCAGACACAATCATATTGCTGGAGACAGATCAAAGGTAACAGTTACCCAAAAACTCCAAACACTGTCAACTTTCTCACACCTTTTTTACTCTGTTGAAAATGAAAGGTCTGAAATTTTCACCCTTTGTGCTGCAAAGGACATCCTTGCTGTGTGTCCAGCAGAGTTTGCTGCTTTGCCCACAAATTCAGAAGAGGATGACTTTTAAATTCTTTATTCTTCCTTGCTGAGGCCTTTGCTGTTACAAATTAAGACCCAGAAATCCTTGGAGATCATTAGCTTTTCCAGGGTAGGAGGGTATCCTTTTTTTCAGATCCTCTTTTTTTTGCTTACACAATTAGAATCATAAAATCACAGAGTGGTTTGAGTTGGAAGGGACCTTAAAGCTGATCTCATTCCACTCCCTGCCATGGGCAGGGACACCTTCCACTAGACCAGGGTGCTCCAAACCCTGTCCAACCCAGCCTTGGACACTCCCAGAGATGGGGCAGCCACAGCTTCTCTGGGCAACCTGTGCCAGGGCCTTACACCCTCACACGGAAAAATCTCTTCCCATATTGCTTCCTAGGTTGTTCAGATTCCCATTCAGCCTCACATTGAACATTTCCTTTTCCCTCCCCTTCAGCCTCAACGTCTCCCCACGCCTCAGGCCCACAGTGTGTGGGGTGATTGGGGAGCATTCCCGAGGTAGGGGGGACACAACCCCACCTCTGAGGGGACCTTTTTGGGCTCACCTGTGGTATGGTGACATCCCCAGGATGCTGGTGGGAAAGACCCCCAGCCAACCCCTTTCCACAGTCCATGGGGGGCAGTGGAGCCCAGCACAGGGCTGCTCCATCCCAGGGCAGTGCCTGCCCCCTGTGCCGGCACTGCTGCGGCACCTCCAGTGCTGGGGGCAATCCTGAGCCCCGCAATTCAAGACAAACATTAAGGGGCTGGAGCGTGTCCAGGCAAGGGAATAGAGTTGAGGAAGGGAATGGAGCCCCAGGAGCAGCTGAGGGAGCTGGGAAAGGGGCTCAGGCTGGAGCAGATGAGGCTCAGGGGGGACCTGGTGGCTCTGCACAAGTCCCTGAAAGGAGGGGGCAGCCGGGGGGGGTCGGGCTCTGCTGGCAGGGAACAGGGACAGGAGGAGAGGGAACGGCCTCAGGCTGGGCCAGGGGAGGCTCAGGGTGGACACCAGCAGGAATTTCTCCACGGAAAGGGTTGTCAGGCATTGGAAGGGGCTGCCCAGGGGGGTGGTGGAGTCTCCATCCCTGGAGGTGTCCAAGGAATGACCGGATGTGGCACTCAGTTCTCTGGGCTGTTTGACAAGGTAGGTGGGGAGAGGGGGGGAGGGGAGGGAGGTGTCACAGGTTGGACTTGGTGATCCTGGAGGTCTTTTCCGATCCCAATGACTCTGTGATTCTCTTACTCTCATTCGCCTTCCTTTAACTGGGGGCAGTGCTTGTGCTGTATCTGTGCCAGCTGCTGCTTTCTGACCTGTAATATTTAACTAATGGAGAGCAGTAAAGGGGCTTTCATTTTACAGCCCAATTTTAAATCAACTAATTTCCTGGGAAATGCCATTTCATGGTTTGGGAATTGCCGTGTGCTTTAAACTCTGCTTGTTAAACTTGCTGAGACGAGAAACTCACCCCTAAGTGAAGAGTTCTGCAGCTGTAGGACCTAACCAAGAATTGCTTCCACTCTTTCTAAACTAGGGATTGTAATTAGTGGAACCATCCTGTGACTCTATGATCCCCTGATCCGCCCCCTCCCGCCGCCATGGCCGCGGGGGTGACGTCACTAGCCCCGCCCCCCGGTTCTCCCCCCACTCGCGGCCACCGTAGCGGGATCGGCGGAGGCCTCGCGGCGGCCGATGGTCCGCGTTGTGCCGCCGCCCCCCGCCCGCCCCGCTCCGACCCGGCAGCGGCCGCAGATGGCGCGGCGGGGACCGGGCAGGCGGGGCGGGAGGTCACCGGCACCGCCGCCGCTGCTGGCGCTGCTGCTGCTGTTGGTGTTGGGCCCCGCCGCCGCCGCCGGCGAGGAGGTGGCGGTGTCCAAGGAATGCGACAAGCCGTGCGCCAACGGCGGGCGGTGCCAGCCGGGCACCGGGCAGTGCGAGTGCCAGCCTGGCTGGGTGGGCGACCAGTGCCAGCACTGCGGGGGGCGATTCAGGTGAGACCCCGCGGGGCGGGGGGGGCGGGGGCATGTCCTGGGGTGGGGGACGGGGTTCGGGGACGCGTGGGGTCGCTGTGGATGGGGGTTGAGGGGCCGTTTTGGGGTGAGGGGTTGGTTCGGTGTTCGGGGCTGGTTCAGGAGTGAGGGGTTACGTTTGGGGTACAGGGATGAAAGGGTAGCTCAAAGGTGAGGGGCTGGTTTGGAGTGAGGAGTTGGCTCGTAGTATGAGGGTCTGACTGGTTTGGGTACGGAGGGGAGTGTGTGGCAGCCACAGCAGGGCTGGGGGTGAGGGACGGGGCAAGGGAGAAAGGAGGGGACACAGGAATGGGTCGGTGGCCCGGGTCAGATTGCCCAAAGGAGCACTTGAGGGGAACAGGGAGGTGGGTACGAGAAGCAGGTTTGGGCACTCAGAGGGGGTGGGAGGCTGAGGGGGGGGTCCAGGGATGAGTGAGGGCAGTAGGGTCGTGGTGCGAGGGGAAGGGCCGGGTGACTGTAAAGGTGAGGGGCGGGACCAGGTGAGGTTAAAGGTGAGCGGCAGGTAAAGGTGACAGTAAAGGTGAGTGGCAGGTCAAGGGGACGGTGAGGGACACTCAGGTGATGATAAAGATGAGAGGCAGGTCCAAATGATGATAAAGGTGAGGGACAGGTCCAGGTGACAGTAAGGATGCAGGTGTTAGAGCAGGATAGGAGTGTGTTGAGGGGACAAGAGGGGCTGGGGCCCTGGCTGAGTCTGAGGGCAATGAGAGTGTGAGGTGGGATGTGGATGTAAAGGGATAGGCAGGAGCCATGCAGGGAGACAAAAGGGATTTGGATGCAGAGAGAGAGGTGGATGTGCGGAGACAGGCTTGAGAGGTGACGGCAGCATGGGGTGATGGGGTGACAGTGTAGAAGGCTAGATCTGGAGGTCCACAGAGGAGGTGAGTGGTTGGGGCTTCCTGCGGGAGGTCTGGGAGCAATGGGATGTGGGTGTTGAGTGCCCCAGTTGGTGAGTACAGGATATTTGTAATGCAGAAAGGCATCTCTGATGGGGTTGAATTTTTGGTGTTGGTTGGCTGGGGTTGCAGAGGGGTCACTGGTGATGAGTTGTGACTTTCAGGGGCTGTGTAGGAGCAGGGATGTGGTTGTAGGGCACTGGATCAGTGGGGGTCTGGATGTGATGGATTGCTGAGCCAGGAAAATGTTGGGTTTAAGTTTTAGTAGGTCTGGACAGAAAGTAAGGCTAGAGGGGAGTGGGTAGGGGGATATTTTTTTTGGCAGCAGGGTTAGGTTTGGGGACTGTGTAGATGGAAGTCTAAGGATGGTGGCAGAATGGGGGCAGGCTTTGTGTGTGGGTATGGCTGGAGGCGGAAGCAGGTGAGAGCAGTGAGGAGCAGGTGGACAGAGGAGGACAGCGTGGGTGTGGGACCAATTCCTGGGTGGGGAGAAGGACTGATGTGGAGATGAGAGTAGATCAGACTGAGAACAGGTTGGAGGGGAAGGGTGTGCAAGTGGGTGTTAGGGCTGGGTGGAGACTCTAGAGGTGTTTGGGGGGTTAAGGAAGTTCTTCTGGGCAGATCAGCAGGTGCTGGTTTTGGTTAAAGGTTATTTCAGGAGAGGTGTGTGAAGGGGAGAGAAGCAGTATCCTTATGGGAGTAGCTGATATTTGGGAGGCTCATCTTTTGGAGCTTTAATGCTGCTGGCTCTTGTTGAAGGACAGTGGGAATAGCAGCCTGGTGGAAAGAAGCTCCTGGGCTTGTGGGGAGACAAGACTGGGCAGCGAGAGGGGATTGAATGGGACACAGGGCATTGGGAGAGTCCTGCTGCTTCAGAGTAATTTTTTTTGAGAAAAAAAAGGCTAAAGGGGGGGGGGGGGGGGGCTCTGGACAGGGGGATGGAACCCTCCTGGCTCTGCGCTGGTCCAGGCCATGTGCAAATGTGCGTGTGTGGGAATGAGGGGTGTCTGCACAGGACACTGATTTTTGGGCTATATGATGATGGAAAGTGCATTTCTGCAGTGCTGGGGCCAGTTCTTTTAGTGTTGGGTTTCTTGGTTGGGTTGTGTGTCTGAAGTCTATCCCACAGGATGAGAAAATGGAAATCTTCTTGGGAATAGGCTGGGAGTGCTCCCTGGCTTCTTTGTTATGGCAAGGGTTTCTCTAAGATGGTTACCTGCCTTGGATTTGTCAGCTGTTGCAGTGAGAGAGCTAGTGTGTGTCTGCATGCATTAGGTGAATTCCCTGGGAAGGGCTGATTCCTGGAAAAGAAGGAAATGAGAAAAGGATGATTATCCTAGGCAGTGACTGCTTTCTTGGGGAGCTACTGAAAGCACCAAGCACTCTTCGATGACATTCCCTATGGATGTGGGAGAAGGATAACTGTCTGTATAACCTAAAGTCATGGAAGAAAAATATTTCAACTTTTTTTATTCCTGTTTATTGACAGTCTGTAGATGGGTGTGTGTTGCAGACAGTTTGCAAAGGGGTTTTGTATAGAAACAATTTCAGGCTAGGCAAGCCCTGGAAGTCCAAACCTGCCTTTTTCATGTCTTTTTGCCACTGTCATGGTAAGAATTTTCTTTTAGCTGGGAGAGAGCTTTACGGAATAGCCTCATACCTGTTACTTTCTTAGAGAAACTTAGGTTTTTTGTCGTTTTAAGGGGACTGGATTTGAGAAGCTTCTTTTCTGAATGGTGATGCCAGGTGAAAAAAAGAATTGGTATATATTCACTGCTAATAGAACCTCAATTTTTTATCCTCTTACCTGTTTTGATAAAACTTGTTTCTTTCTCACATATAATTCTGGTCTAAAATTTTGCCTGAAAATATAGTACATGTTTTCTTTATAGATGATTTTTCTGTTTATTATTTTATTAAGGAGTTGAAGTTTCTAGTAATGTTTTTAAACTCGCAGCTCTGAGAAGTGCAGGCGAGCAATGTTCAGAGCTTTGCAATCATGTGTCTTCTTTCACATGCCTTGAGTTTGCTCTGTGTCCTGTCAGAAATGGCTCTGCAAGAGGTTTTTTTTTGGTTCACGATTGTCAAGGGTTTGGCTTTAAAGGACTTGATGTGTTATTAGATGCTGTAGGTACAAATGGGAAGTAGAAGAGAAGGTGAAAATTATTTTCTAAGTGTGGCATATTCCATGTGCTTATCTGCTGGACTGAGAGATGTAATTAAATTTGGCACGTTAATAATACTATCTTACCTAGATGTATATGATGACTATATTTGTGGCCTTGACTATTTTCATTTACATTGTAAAGATACACCTTGTGCTTCACTAACCTACTAATCTCTCACATCTTGTGTTCACAGTGAAGGATGAACATTGTAGCATCGAGTTGCAGTCTGCTAATATTCTGTTTCCCTTTTTCCCTGAGAAAAAGTTTTGGGTCTGTTTTAGACTGCAGTTAGATGTTTAAGTGACATATACCCCAGATCAGTGGTGCTCTTTAGCGGTAGAAGGCTGATTTAGGAAGGACTTCAGGTGACTTTTTTTTAAGATGTGGAACCAGCCACTTTAGTTGTTCAAAGATAAACACCTTGGTGTTAATGGAAGCTGAAATAGAAAACACAGAATGTGCCTGATGTGCTTGTCTTCTATTTCAGTACAAACCTTCAGTGGGCTCTCGGCTGGCTGGAGGCTGCTGTGGGCTTCAAGCTGCATGATATGGGCAGGAGAGGAGCTACTGCTGGGAGGGATGAGAAATTCTCCAGTCACAGAGCTGCAGCAGCATCCTGAGTTAACATTTGGAGCAGTGGGAGCTTGGGAGCTCCAAACTTGAGAGTGAAATCGGCAGCATTGAGTATTGTACAATCAAAACGATTCTGCACACTTGGTTAACAGCTTCTTCAAAGCACTATCTGCAGCTCGGTGACACAACCTCTTGTCCTGCCTAAATTGAGTTGTGTCAGCCAGCTGCCTAATTAGCAGATGGAATTAAGGTTGGAAAAGCCCTCTAAGATCATTGAGTCCAACCGCTCCCCCAGCACTGCCAAGACCACTGTTAACCACATCCACATGTTTTTTGAACACTTCAGGGATGGGAACTCAGCCACTTTCCTGAGCAGCCTGTTCCAGTGCCTGACCAACATTTCCATGAAGAAATTTTCCCCAATATCCAGTCTAATCCCCTGCCACAGGTGCAACTTGAGGCCATTTCCTCTTGGTTCTGTCCCTTGTTCTCTCGGAGTAGAGCCTGACTCCTCCTGGCTGCACCCTCCTGTCAGGGAGTTTTAGAGAGTGAGGGAGTGAGAATGAGCTCTTCCCATTCTAACCCCCTGAGCCTCTGTTTTTCTAGGCTGATGCCCCCCAGCTCCCTCAGCTGCTCCTCACCAGACAAGGTGGATAAAGCACAGGATAAGAAATTACCTCTGGTTCACATAGATTTATTGTCCTGAGATTGTAAAGGGTTAGATTAACAAATTCAGGATAATGATTGACTTCTTGAACAGTCAGTGTTATGTGGATTGTGTGTGTAGGCTCACTGATGGGCAGTTTGATGTATGACTGTAGCTGAAAATAATATTTTGACTATGTAATGAAATACGCAATGATTCCAGGAATATGGATTTTGTATGTAAAGGCACTGGTGTTCCTTTCATGGTAATACTTTTTTTGTGGTGGGAGATGGCAAATGCTAAGCAGGACTTAACCATGCAACCTGACAGTTGGAGAGTAAAAAAAAAAGGGTTAGAGTTAAACTCCCTTTTCATTAATATAATGGGAGGAGTTATGTGTTGCTGATTAAATGTTATGAAGGACTTGGTGGTTATAGAGTGTCCTTGGTCAAAGAATATTACAGTGAAGAGGAATTTCATCTCTAGATTTGTATAAATCCCAACCTGAAAGAGTTGTGAGCTGGAAGAGAACTATCACAATTCTCTTTGTTAAAGTAATAGGAACTTTTGGTCAAAAGCTTATATACAAGCGATTGTCTTTTAAAAGCTACCTGAGGCAGTTTAAGGATTTAGGAAGGTCAGGAAGCTGCTTAACAGATCCAAGGATGTTGACAATTTGAATCAAATCAGTTTAAGTGCTCAAATTAGATCTGGGGGCTGCATTTGTGCCTGATCCCCATTCTGTTTCTCCCTTTTCATTAGGATATTGTTGTGCTTTAAAATGGTTTTCTCTTCCATACTGCTTAATGAAAGGCTTGCTCAAACACTGTGCACTGATAAAAAAGAATAAGCTATTCAAATAGGAAATACTTAAACATCATCAATTTTAATGAATGTGCTGAGAAAAAAGAACAAATACAGGCTTTTATTTAGTTCTTGAAGGTATGTGTGGTTATCTTAATGCATGCGTATCTATATTTCTGTCTATCCATATGTGTATATAATATACAAATATTATATGTTTTGTGGCTTGGAGCAACCTGGTCTAGTGGAAGGTGTCTCTGCCCATATCAGGGGTGTGGAACTAGATGGTCTTTAAGGTCCTTTCCCACCCAAACCATTCCATGATTCTGTTTAAATGACAGTTCATTGAGAAACTCATGGCTAATATTTAATCTGAATTCTGTGTTATTGCTCCTCTCACTGTTTTATTGGATGATCTGATATTTTGCTAGGGCTGTTTTAAGACCAAAACTTCATCTGTGAAATAATTCAGTGTTTTTGAAATATCGGAGTTGTTCTGCAGGTTTTGCTGTGCACTAAATGACCAGCATAAATATTTGACTTGCGGGAGGTTTTGTTAATGTTTGCAATAAGCTCACTGCTTATTTTCAATCTGCTTTATAGTAAGGAGGCAGTAGTGGAAAATTCAGAGCAGTCAAACGAAACAGCTCTGCTTCACACATATCCAGTGCCTTCCCTATTGGAGCTTTAGTTGTTGGAATTATTGAACACGTCATGGTTTTAACCTGTGAGAGAGAGGAGTAAGTCCTGTCCTGTTCCTGTCTTCCTGCTGAGCACATCTGAGCATTGAGACCTCCTGGAACAGAGCAGATAAAGGATAACATTCCTCTGCCTGCCAAATCCAGGAACATATCACTGACTTAGACTTACAAACACTTCCTTATCTGCAGCAGTCACCATTTCTGTCTCATTTCTCTGTTTCTGTATGTATCAGGGAATACCCGAGTCCCTTAGCAGTTGTCTGACACTACTCTAGATTTTTCCAGTATTTCAGTCTCAGTTGTTCTTTTTGTTATGGATGCAAAATAATCACAGAATGGTTTGGGTTGGAAGGAACCTTAAAGTTCTTCTCATTCTAACCCTCTGCCATGGGCAGGAACACCCTCCACTAGACCAGGTTGCTCCAAACCCTGTCCAACCTGATCTTGAACACTTCCAGGAATAGAGCAGCCACTCTTGGCAACTAATAAAATAAGCTCAGGTCCAACCAGGTGTTCGTTAACATCTTCATCAATTTACATTTAATGTAAATAACTTATATTGAAATACCAAAAAATGACTGAGATTAGCACTGTTTTTACAGAAAATTGTTACTTTCTTTAGTTAAAAAAAATCAAGGACTAGCAATCTTTTTATTCTGTGTCCTGATAAATTTAAATAATATTTGGAACGCATGTGTTGGATTTGACTTTCCTGGCTTGTTCCTCTGAAGCTTTTGTGAGCAATCAAATTTGAAACCCTGAGCTTCCTGCGTCTAACATGTCTATGAAATCTGTGCTGAAAATCCTATATTTAGATAATGCTGCTGCTGACCAAGCTGTTGTCTTACTGTATTAATTTAGGATACCCTTGGGTGGTCTTTTCTTGAACAGTTTCCTTGAAGAATTTTTTTCCAAATTGAAGTTCTAAGTGCAGCACTTGGAATTACCTTCTTGATCAGGTGGAGCTTTGCTTTTCTTCCTGCACTCAAAATATTCCCAGCAAGTAGGAGCTTTTAAATCACATCTTCTAAAGCACAGGAAAAAACCAGAGTAAAACAGGCAGAAGATCGGTTGAGAATTATGTGATTTTGTAAGTGAAGTAGTTTTGGGGGAGGAGGGAGTTGCTCCAAACTGGAATTCACCGTAAGAAGGACCACAGCAGTTTTATGCCAGTGCTTTGTTCTTGCACAGCCACGTGCTCACATCTGCCCGTTAAACCTCTGCAGCATCTTGGAAGTAGGGCTGGAATATTTGGTAATCAATTTTACAGCAGTGAACAGAGATGATAATTTGCTTTTGTGCACGGCTTTGAATGAAATATGCATTTAGTCACCGAAAACACCAAAGCAGTAATGATGTTTGCTTTTTGTTTCCTGCTTTTGTTCCCTTGCTTTGTTTATGGCTGATCCTCGCAGAAGTTCCTTTAGATCTACTTGAGACTGTCACTTTTCCTCCCTTTGCTTAAAATAAATATTTATTTGATGGAGAGGCAGGTTGCTTGCCAAGGTTTTGGTGGATGTGTGCTGCATACAGATAATTCTGGGCACAGTTTGGACTTGAGGAATGTGAAATGCTTGGGATATTCAGAATGTAAGGGCTCTGTCCTTATTGCAGAGTTGTGACATCATTAGGGTTGTTAAGAGCCCTTAATTGCACACAGAACAAGCTTCATGTAGCAATCTGATAACCTAAATTTGGGACACTGGCATAGTGGGGGATTTGAAGAATAATTTAAAGAAAATGGACTCTGTGTTTTGGGCTGATAATAAGCATCTTAGTGCATATTGCATGATGAAGAAGAATTTAAATGCTTTACTGACAAACTGAGCAATATTCCTGCTAAAGAGGGGTAGCTGATCTCCAGAGCAGATTGTGAGAAGTACTTCTTGGATACCCCAGGATCTGGATAACATTCCTGGTCCTGGTTATGGCTTCATTTGGTAAAACAAGTTTCCTGCAGTATCACCAGATTCAGAATTTTCAGTTCCCTGAAAATGCAGAAATGGAATTAAGCTGGTTTAGGGGACACCATGCTGACAGGGGTGGTCTGGGCATTCCAACCAAGGGTTTTCCGATGTGTAAACTACCTTTTATTCCCTGCCATGCCTGCTGGGTTCAGAGCTGCAGAAGTAAAAACATTGCTGTACACAAACTCATCTCAGGTGTGCTCAGTGCGTGTCGCAAAAATTTAAATAGGGGGTTGTTGCTTCTTGTGGGTACAGGGTGTTACGCATCCTCTTTGGGGTGAAAATTATCCATAATGACCTTTACCATTAGACAGTGCGCCTCAGCTTTACCTAGAGACTTAGGCAGGATGTACAAATACAGCTGTGAAAATCCCAGATTTTCTATTATTTGTCTTTGCCCTCTGTTTCCTGATGTTCAGAAACCTTCATTTTTTTTCTTGCTAGTTTCTGTAGGCTGAAAGGAAACAAAATAAGGAAAGCTGTGCTAGGAAGACACTCTTTGGAAGACTTTCTTATTAGTGTTTGTATTGCTTGAAAATTTAATACCACTCTCCAAGGTGGTGCTTGTCTACTCAAAGGATAAGAAGCTTGGCACAGATGAATTAGCGTTTTTTGTAAACTCCTTTTATAAACTCAAATACAGAAAGTGAGAGCTATTTTTACATTCAGAAGATTTCGGTTGGGTTTAATATTATTTCATGGTAAAGGGAAGGAATAACCATGTCTTCAATTACTTTGTGATTAAAAGCTGTTTAGTTTTTATCCCTGCTGGTTTTCAGTCATTGCAATGAAAAAAATTACTCCTGCGGTGGATTAGCTGTGTATTGAGTGGGTTTAGTGTTTTTTTCCCCTCAGTTTCTTTGTGCTTGTGTCATAACCACTTTCCTTCCACAGTTTGGTCATTTTCCACATGTTGGTGTCATGGCACTGCTCCCAGATATTTTGAATGTAATTGCCCTATCTAGGGAAAATCTATGATTCAGGTTTACCCTGAGCACAGCTTTTAGATTTCGTGGCTTGTTACAATCAAAAATGTGTTTGAGTTCCTCTAAAATAAACTTTTTGAGGTGGTTTTGTGAAGGTTTCTTGCAGCAATGTGCAGCATGTTTCCTGCTGGAGTTGTGCACCTGGCTGTTTAATGATTAATTTACACAGTCAATCTCCCATTAATCCAGAGTGGAGAGTGTCACTTGAATTTTATAGTGATTTCAGAGCTTAGATCTCTAGTGTCTGCCTGCTACATGCTTTGATCATGCTTTTGATTGTGAAATCAGCAGAGGTGATACCACAAAGATTTCCAGCCTTTGCAAGACCTGAGTTGCAGAGTAGTGTGGAACTGAAGTGCTGACTGGACAGGCCAGTGCAACAAGAAAAAAAAACCAACACAAACAGGGAAACCTCCAGCATTATTTCCTATTAAGGATTTTTGTGCTGCTAGAAGAAAGTATACTACTGTATCCAAATTGTGAGCATACATCGAAGTTGCTGGCTTACTGGAAGCAAAGTATTGCATTCTAAATATTGTAGTTGGAAATAATTAGTTTTGAAGTCACTGGTGATTTTAATTTTTTTCAAGGGGACATCAGGAACAGGCAGAATTGTAGGGTGAGTTGCTTTTAGTTTTGGTGAAAAAGTTGAAATTTATTGTTGTTCAAGATACACTCTATTTCCATCTGCATTTATTTATAGTTGCTGCCTGCTCGTTTGACAGTGTGTTAGTGCACTTTTGTTAAGGGCTTGATTTATTACACTGAAACACATAACAGGCAGCTCTGTAAATTTGGGTCGGTCGGTGTGTTTCTCACAAGCACAGGTTGCAGGGACTCTTTAAAGTCACTGGTTTTCATTTTGGGAATAGTAATGGCTGTTTAACTATACCCTTGTTCAACTTCTGGAGGATGAATCATTTTGAGGAGGTGTTGATGTGGTTCAAAGTCAAAACCAGGACTTGACTTCCTGCCTATGCACATTTTTTCTGAAACATCCATGCTAATATTGCTGGAATTTTAATTTTCTTGTGGATGCTGCTGATAGTCTGTTAACCTGTTTTATCTGAATTTATGTGGTGAGCCCAAGGAAAACAGCTACTGAAAGCATGTTAAACCAGTAATTCCTGGATCATTTCCAGCTTTTCTGAGTACCTGAGCTGATGAGAATTTCTGGGACAGCAGACAAATGTTAGTACCAGCAGAATTCCCTTATGTGAATGGTACAATAACAATTTCTACACAAGTTTGATGTTTGAGAGGATGGGGATTTGGATTTCTGGTAGAAACAGGAATGTGTGATCCAGCTGGAAAAGCTGAAATTACTTTATAGCCTCTAACTTTACTGTTCCCTTGAGAACAGATGACCACAGACTTCAGGAATCAAATGGAAGTACAGTTCATCATCTAATCCCCTTGGTTCAGCTTCTTTATCAATTAATTAGGACAAATTATTTATATGTTTTAAAGATGTTCTGATGACGACTCTGTTTACATAGGAATTTGGAGGTTTGAAAGCATATTTTAATGGCAGTTTTGCATGGTAACTGGTATTCAGTTGTCTATTCTGAGAATAATACTGCCCTACAGAAGAAATGTGGTGAAGGTTGCTATAAATATGCCTAAATCATCTTCACTGAGGCTGATGAAAAAGGATATTGTGTGTTAAAAGTGATGGAGTTTAAATGGGATCTTAATTTCTCTATTCAGCACTTAGGGGAATTCGTCATGTGGTATTGAAAGACAAAAAGTCATAATGTGAAAATTGGTTATCAAATCAAAGCTGGTTGAGGCATCAGAGTGGCTTCTGTGCCTGAGCTTTGCTTGCTTGCAAGTGCAAGATGTTTGTGCATTAGATAGGACATGGTGCTGGAGGAGAAGACATCCTTTGCTATATTCCCACTGTCTAAATCCCACTGATTTTCCAGTATCCCAAGGCAGGTAGGATTGAAACATAAGTGCAGACGTGAAGGTATGGTGACTCACTCTATGTTGTAGACTTGGCCTCCTCAAGCAGTGACCCATGGTAAGACAGGTTTTACACGAGGTATCACCAGTGCCAGTGAGATCAGGCACTCTGGCTGGGCTGGAGATTCTCCCAGGGAACATGGAGGGAGGTCTTTTCCTTTTTCTTTTAGGTTGATGTAACTTCATACGTCTAGTTCATGGAAACACAGACTGGTTTGGGTTGGAAGGGACCTTAAAGCCCATCCTGTTCTCCCCTTTGCCATAGGCAGGGACACCTTCCACTAGACCAGGTTTCTCCAAGCCCCATTCAGCCTGGCCTTGGACACTTCCAGGGATGGGGCAGCCACAGCTTCTCTGGGCACCCTGTGCCAGGGCCTCCCCACCCTCACAAGGAAGAATTTCTTCCCGATATCCCATCTAACCCTGTCCTCTGGCAGTGGAATATCATTCCGCCTTGTCCTGTCATTCCATGTCCTTGTCTCAGGTCTCTCTCTAGCTCTCCTGGAGCCATTTTAGGTTCTGGAAGGTGCTGGAATTTCGTTATGGAGCTTTCTCAAGGCTGAACCAACCCCAACTCTCTCAGCCTGTCTCCATAGGGTTCCTGCTTTTACCTGTGGATTTGAAGAAGAAATTCTGTAGGAGACAACCATGCATGTGTCTATTGATTTTTGTCTGCACTTGAATTTTTCATACATTTTGTACTGATTTACAGTTTTGGGGTTTTTTTTATAGCAGAGCCCTTCATGGCTAGTCTTTGCAGGGCTCTCTGGGCATTAAGGCTGTCTTGCTTTTCTGTAGTGAGTTCAATAAATAGTAAGTCAATTTCCATCATTCACTGAAGGAAATCTTTCTCTTCAGGTTTAGGGAGATTAACAGGATTCTATAGACACAACTGAAATTGATGTTTCCTTAGTGTCTTGTAACATAACGATTTTTTGACTGATGTGACCAGAAGGAGCAAATTCACACTGAAAATATGAAAGTAGGCAGATGAAGGCCACTACCCATTGATGCTGGAGGGGATAAACCACTATGGATGATCTCTGTGGTAACTGTCATATCTGAAGAAGAAAAAACATTCATTTTGAGGTCAGAAAGCCTTGTGGGAAGTTTTAAAGTTTTCCTAACTTAAACATGTGATAAGAGCAGTTGAAAGGTACTGTGCCTGGTGGTCAAACTGAGCATTGGAAGCCCTTTGACAGGCTGGGCTGTTGATTGGCTGAAGATTAACGGCAGGTCAGGACTGTGACTTGGGGCAAGATGCTGTCCATTTAATCTCCAATTAAATTAAAAAAAAAAAAAAAAAAAACGAAAACCAAAGCCAGATAGCTATAATTTTAATGGGGTAAAATATGTACACATGCACATATTTTTCTCTCTCTCTCTACCATGACTGACTTGCATTTCAACAGAGGTTCTCCTCTGATGACTTTGAGTCTTTTTATAAGCTTTTTTTATGAGTTGTATATGTTCATTATTAGGTCTTTAAAAACAAACTCTTGAAAAGTTTGGCCCCAGTGAGCTGTGTGTTGCTGTAACTTCTGTGATGAGTGAAAATAGTAGGAATGGTAAGTTTCTAAATTTTCTTTTTGGGTTGTTTTTCTTTTGGCAGCTACTTCTGTACCTAGTATGTGTAAAACATTTGTAGTGTAGGTAAAGCTCTACAATTACTGAGATGTGGCGTCAAAGTAATTATTGTGCATGTCACTTATGTTCCTTAATATATAGTGTTCTATTTAAGTAATGGAGCTAAGGAGAAAAGAGGACAGGTCAGCAGCGTGAAATAGTTGTACAAAGTAATTTTGATATATGTAATATGAAGTATATTATGTATCATCTCATCCTCATCTTGGTAGCAAAGGTCTTACTGATTATACAGTAAAATATATTAAAACATTGCTGGTGGTGGTACTGTTCGAGATATTTCCTGACATGTAAACTGAATGCAAACACTTCAGGTGTGGGATTTTGAAATTAAATCCCACTTAGGATCCAAAAATGTAAATAAAATGTTATGAGCTGCCTTTTGAGGTACCCTACCCACAGACTGCCCAGGATGTGTTTGTTCTAAATGGGCACTGAACTAAACATAAATGGTGGCAAAATGCCACATGCAGTCTTATTCCAGGTCATCTTCAGAAATATTCCTGCAGGAGAGAAGGGGAGACTGAGGTCAGAGCTCACTGTGAACTGCAGCTCCTCCCGAGGGGCAGCTCTGATCTCTACTCTGTGATGAGTGATAAGACCCAAGGGAATGGCTGGAGCTGTGTTGGGGAGGGTTAGGTGGATATCAGAAGAGGGTTCTTCCCCCAGAGGGTGGTCAGACACTGAACAGGCTCCCCAGGGAATGATCATGGTCCCAAGGCTGCCAGAGCTCCAGGAGCATTTGGGCAATGCGCTCAAGCATAGAGCGGGATTGTTGGGGTGTCCTGTGCAGAGCCAGGAGCTGGACTCAGTGGTCCTTGTCGGTCCCTTCCAGCTCAGGATATTGTGTGATTCCATGTGGAAATAAAGCCAAAACTACTACAGCAATCTTCCCTGCTGTCCTTGCTTCCTGGTGACATCCATAGCAAACTAGTGGCAGCAAATTGCAACAGGATTGAAAATGGGGAAGGGAGATTGCTGTGCATCACTTGGTCTGGTTTGGGGGTTTTTTGGGTTTTGTTTTTTTTTCCATAGTCGTGGTTTGTATCTTGACTTGTTTGCTGTGTTTTTGTTGAAGTTTCGGTTCAGAAGGGTGTAGCACACTTCCTCTCCAAGTGAGCTAATACAGGATAGAATTACAGGACTGATTGATGAAGTGATAACAGCTGTGATGCTGAGCTGATTGGGTACAAGGAGGTACTTTGCAGCCCCTGCAGACAGAGACTGGGTACCATCAGAGTCTTACCTGCCAATTTGAATATGCTTTTAGAGAACTGTTTCCACACCAAGCTTTTGGAGAATGGTGAGTCCTTTCCCAAGCTGACTGTTAAACTGCAGAGCTCATCCCAAGCGCTGGAAGTGAGAACATGGGACACCATGCATATATATCGTGTTACTTACATGCACAGAGGGAGTATGTAGGACTCCTAGTCATAACGTTTGGATTGTGCTGCCCCTAAAACAGTCCATGTTGTACATTGTCCTGATTATTTATATACTGATGGCATTCACCTTCACTGGTTCAAATGAGATTCTCTGCCTTTTTCATTGCTACTCTTTTAATCTTAATGCTTTGATTAGATTTTCAGAAGTTTTATTGTATCCTCTATATCCTTAATTCACTTTTAAAACCTTTTCTTCATCTAATTAGAATAGAATTTTACCCTTGAGCAGGTGTATCATAATCTTTTAAGAGCAGTTTTAGAAATAGGGTGAAGAAGGTGAAGAGCTAGTAATAGAAAGTAACATTAGTTGAGTCTTTAGTTTGTGGAATAGTGATTAAAAAAATTGAGGGAAAGATATCTGCTATCTTCAGACCCATTGGTCTGACCTTGAGATCAAATTTTAAGAATGCGTTAAAGAGAAGAATAAAAAGTACATAGACAGGAATTTCTAGATAGATTTGCCATTTGTAAGGGATACTGTTTAAAATACAATATATATGTGTGTTGGATGTTTTATAAGCATCATTTAGGATGAAGGCACCTGTAAGAGATAAATAACAGCAATCTGGGCTTTGGAAGCCTCTTTGATTCAATGGCACCACCCAAAGCTGGACTGCACTGCATGACCTATGAAGAACTTTTCACCTAAGGTGTGGTAGTCAGGAAATCTGGGGAGTTTATCTTCCATTCTGTCATTTCTATGGATACAGAATTACTCAGGCTCCTTCTCATAGGTATGGAAGGGGAGCAGCTGGTGAGGTGTTAAACAGGAGGATGAGGGTTAAAAGAGGGGTCAAGGGAGGGGATTCTGCCCCTATGCCCTGCTTAGGTGAGACCTCACCTGCAGAGCTGCCTCCAGCTCTGGGCCCTCAGCACAGGAAGGATATGGAATTGTTGGAGCGAGTCCAGAGGAGGCACCAAGATGATCAGATGGATGGAACAGCTCTGCTATGAGGACAGGCTGAGACAATTGGGATTGTTCAGTCTGGAGAAGACAAGGTTCTGGGGTGACCTGATTTTGGCCTTCTAGTAACTGAAGGGAGCCGACAAGATGTGAGGAGACTTTGGACAAGGACTTGGAGAGACAGGACAAGGGGGAATGGCTTCAAACAGAAACAATGTTGATTCAGATTAGATATAAGGAAGAAGCTTTTTATGATGAGGGTGGTGAGGTGGTACAGGTTGCCCAGAGAAGCTGTGGCTGCTCCATCCCTGGAAGTGTCCAAGCTCAGGTTGGATGGAGCTTGGAGCCGCCAAGTCTAGTGGAAGATGTCCCTGCCCATGGTGGGGGGGTGGAACTGGATGGGCTTTAAGGTCCTTTCCAACCCAAACCATTTCATGATTCTATTGTGAGAGATAAAATAATGTTTTGTTTCAGGCATAAGAATGTATACTTAATGTTACGTAGGCAAAGATACAGCTAGCACAAGGCCAGGCCTCAGGAGGGAGCGTGGTGGGAGGAAAAGGGGAGATAACCGATGCTTGTTATGAAGGAGAGGAAAGGGAGGGCAAGGGAAGTGTTGGTTTGAGTGCCATAGGTGGTCAGAAAGAATGTAAGTTCCTGAGTACCCAGCCAGTGGGAAAGGGGACAGGGACCCCCGCCAGCCAGGGAAGGGTATAAAAAAGTTTGTGCATTTTAGGGGGAGGTGTGTCTCCTCAGTGAGATGCACCTGACTCAGCTGACGTGTTTATATTAATGTATAGTTTTGCTTCGATGACTTTGTCCTCTTTCAGCTTTATTGGTGAGTATTTCTCAAAATTTGGGGAATTGTCCGGGAGACTTGACCTCTGACTCTGTGGAGCGGGACAATGGGAATAGGGGAAGACGTGGCCTGCTGATTTCAGCAGCCCCTGACCCGTTGTCGTGCTTCATGAGGGCTGCAGGTGAGGCTCAGATGGAGGACTCCCAAAGCAAATGGGGGAAGAGATGTGAGAAAAGACTATAGAGTATATGTGCGGCAGCCGATAATACCTGTGCACAGAACCCAGGTAAGAAAAGTGACTGTTAAGTACTATTTGGGTGTCTGGGAATAGCAGGACTGAGTATGTGTGGCTGAGATGCAGATTTATCTGCAAAGTGATTGTGCAGTCCTTCTAACCGCAGTTCTGTCCCTCTGTGAGGAGAGCGGTGGGTGAAGGGACGAAGCGAGATGGGTCGTGACGAAAGGCGTTCTGTGGGATTTTAAGAGATGGGGAATAGGCCTAGTAAGAAGCATGGAAAGAGGGGAGAGAAGCCGAAAGACTTCGCTCCGAGCATACCTCCCGACAGTCCTTTGGGGAGAATGCTCAGGGACTGGGGCCCAGAGGGTATGTCTTGCACCCAGGGAAATGATAAAAAGAAAATGATACCGTACTGTATGTTTGAGTGGACTAAGGAACCTATTAGATCTGACCCATTATATTGGCTGAAATATGGGTCATCAGAGAATTGGATCTGTCAGGCTTTAAATCAGTATAAACACCAAGAGACCTTCTGATCAAGATGAAAGTGATCATGCCTCCTGTTGGAAAGGGAGCTGGTCTCTCTTTGTGGCTAGGAATTTCAAGGAGAGTAAGGAGGAGAGCAAAAGGGGAAAATGAGACCCTTTAAATAATTTGCCCGCTTCCTGTGCACCAGAGGGAGAACTGAATGCCGCAGCTTTAGAAGGAGGGGCTGATGAGCACGGTGGGACTGATCACATAGAGGGAGGAAATGAGATGGCTCCTTCGATTCAAACGATGCGCAGAACTCAGACCACTGAGTTAGAGCAATTTGAAAGGGATATTCAAAACTTTCTGTTTCCCTCTTCAGATATGACCTCCATTGCTAGTACAGCAACACAGATGTTTCCCTTGCGAGAAGTGCTTATGTGTGGAGCACAAGGGGGGTTAGGGTTTGTTAATGCACCACTGATGAGTGCTGAAATTTGAGAATTTAAAAAAGAAGCGAGTAAGATGCTAAACGACCCTTTAGGATTGGCAGAACAATTAGATGAATTTCTGGGTCCAAAAATCTATACCTGTCATGAAATGCATTCTATTTTGGGGACCTTATTCACAGCAGAGGAAAGGCAAATTATATGGACTGCAGGAATAAGAATTTGGGAGAGAGAAGACCCACCTAATGTATAGGGAAGAGTACCTGGTGAGCAGAAGTTTCCCATAGTAAGACCTGAGTGGGACCAAAATACAATTGAAGGGAAAAGTAGTATGTCTGATTGCAAGAGGCTAGTAATCGGAGGAATAAAGGAGGTGGTGCCAAAGGGGCAGAATTTTGAGAAAGCATTTGAAAATAAGCAGCAAAAAGACGAGTCACCTATTGCGTGGTTACAGAGGCTTAAAAAGAACATGCAGCAATACTCAGGAGTTGATCCTGAGAGTTATATTGGTCAGAAATCGTTAAAGATGAACTTTGTCACTAAAGCCTGGCCTGATATAAAGAAGAAGTTAGAGAAGATTTATGGGTAATCCCCTTAGTCAATGGAAAGAGAATCTTTATCAATGAGTCATCAAGATGTATAAATGGGAAGTGTTATAATGGTTATGCTGTTGTGGATGGTGAGCAGAGTAGTTTACTGAAGAAAGGAAGATTGCCCAACAACTGATCGGCCCAGACATGTGAATTACATGCATTGAAGCAAGTCTTGGAGCTACACAGAGGAGAGAAAGGAACAATTTATATAGATTCCAAATATGCTTTTAGGATAATACATACTTTTGGGAAAATCTGGAAGGAGCGTGGATTAATTTCCTCTAGAGGAAAGGAATTAGTACATGAGTGGCTACTCTAAGTAAAGTTGTGGAAGCTCTTGATCTGCCTGAGGAGATTCTGATGTCCCATGACATGAACTACAGCAAAGGAGGGACTCTGGAAATAAGGGGAAATCAGTTGGTTAAGGAAGCCACCATAGAAAAAGAAACCAAAATGCTTGCTCTAACACCTAGCAGCAAAGTAAAGAATATAAAAACCCTGCTGTTTACTAAGGTGGAAGAGGAATTCTTACAGAAGATGGGAGGTGTAAAGACTCAGAAAGGCAGGTGGCTATTACCAGATGGGAGGCAAATATTGAACAAGGCCATTACTAGAGAAATATTAATTAAGCTACAGCAAGGAACACACAGGGGAACTCAAGCACTATATGATAAATTTTTAAGAACTTACTGCTGTGTGGGAGTTTACACAGTAGCCAAACAAATGACTGAACAGTGCTTGATTTGTCAAAAGATGAATAAGAAAGTGATGAGTAAAACCCCTAGTGGGGGAAGAACCTTGGCTCTTAGACCTTTCCAGAGCATACATGTAGATTGTTCAGTACAGTAATGGAGATACCTACTGGTAATAGTCAATGATCTTACCCACTGGGTAGAGGCTTTTCCCACTGCAAGTGCTACCACCTCTAATGTGCCTAAAATTCTGTCAGAACAGATATGGAGTAATTGAGAGGATAGACTCTAATACAGGGACTCACTTCACATCAAAAACCTTACAGACTGTGTGTGTGGCTTTAGATACAAATTGGAACTTCCACACTTGTTGGTATCCCCAAAGTTTGGGATGTGTTGAAAGGATGAATGCTACACTTAAAACCCGTATTACTAAATTAATCATTGAAACTAAACTGCCATGGACCAAGTGTTTACCTTTAGAAACACTAAGAATTAGAACTGCTCCAAGAAAACTTATGGGAGTGTCTCCTTGTGAAATGTTGTTTGGATTACCTTATCTGGGAAGGGAGGAAGGGTTGCCAGTTCCTGAAACAAATGGCCTGTATCTTAAAAATTATTTGCAGGCAATAATGCTCTCTTTTGCAGATCTTAGAAGAAAGGGGTTGCTGCCCCAAACCTCACTCCTGGACTTTTACATCCATCAGGTGAAACTGGGAGATTGGGTATTGATAAAATCTTGGAAAAATGACTCCTTGACACTGACATGGGAAGGTCCTTTTCAAATACACTTGACAATTGAGACAGCAGTTCACAGCACAGACAGAGGGTGGTCACATGCAACCTGAATTAAAGGATCAGTGGAGTCACTTCCCAGGGACTGGGCTGTAATACAGAGAAGTAGCTCTCTAAAATTAACTCTTAAAAGATAATCTGTTCTGAAAATTAATAATTTAAATTTTACTGCCTGGATTATAATTTAGTCCTAGTAAACCTTCTATTTTAGCTGACTCTGGCATTAAATGCCATGGAACCTGGAAAGTTGCTGGAAAAAGTTACTGGGGTTTCACTCATCATCTCTGGCTCAATATGGCATGCTATTCTGATAAACCTACAAAATGTCCGGAAAGGCTCCCTGGTGGAACACAAACTGCTGGATTGTCCAAAATTTAGGAACATAGGCTCAACCATCAGAAAGTTTGCTCATGTGCTAATACAGAAATGGAATGCAATGTGGGATTCTCAGTGATGGGATAACTTATTTGGGAAAACCTGGTGGAAAAAGATGGGCTTCTTTCTATTATGTGCCTTTGCTGGATTATTGCTTATACCTTGTGTTATTCCCTGTTTTATCAGGTTAATTGCTAACGTAGTAGTAGGAATGCAGATGGTCAGAATGCCAGTGAACCCAAACCTAGCAGCTGCTAGAGAAAGAATAGGATACCCGGGAGATCATGGTCCTAAGGAGGCAAGATCAGAAAAGACCAGAAGAAGACCGACATCTTACTTTGCACAAGCTAGCAAAGCTACGGGCCTCAGCAGGAAACAAGGACCTAAAACTTTGGAATAAGCCTAGCTCAGCACAAACACGAGTTCGCAAAATAACAGGACTGGAGTGTAACTGTTACATTGCAATATAACTGCTCTGCCAAGAGGGACCAGCCCCCACTGGCCAGACAGATAACCAAACCAGGGGCTTCAGCAAAAAAGTGATCATTAAAAAGGGGGTGGCTTGTGAGGGAGAAAATAATGAGAAAATAATGTTTTGCTTTAGCCATTGTGTCAGGCATAAGATTGTATACTTACATCACAGAGGCAAAGATGTAGCTAGCACAAGGCTAGGCCTCAGGAGTGGCGGGAGGGGAGAGGGGAGTTAACCAATGCTCGTTACGAGGGAGGGGAAGGGGAGGGCAAGGGAGGTGTTGGTTTGAGTGCCATAGGTGGTCAGAAAGAATGTAAGTTCCTGAGTACCCAGCCAGTGGGAAAGGGGACAGGGACCCCCGCCAGCCAGGGAAGGGTATAAAAAAGTTTGTGCATTTTAGGGGGAGGTGTGTCTCCTCAGTGAGATGCACCTGACTCAGCTGACGTGTTTATATTAATGTATAGTTTTGCTTCGATGACTTTGTCCTCTTTCAGCTTTATTGGTGAGTATTTCTCACACTGTGAAAGAAAGGGAGAGGATAGGAAGTTGAAGCTGGAACCTGATATTTAGTATTTTCATTCATGACCTGGGTAGAGTGAAGAGATGTTCACTGCTCACATCACTGATTAGGTCATTGTGGAGCCTGGGTACAGAGATCACACCATCATCTGGGCAGAGCAGGGGGAATGAAGTGACAGAATGAGGCTGAGGTGGCATCACACTCATGGGGGACTTACAGAAAAAGCCTGTTAAGATGAAGTTATATAAAAAAAGAAAGACCGAGAAACAGTAATTGGTTCTTTGAATAGTTATTTGTCAGCATGATGCATGTCGAAACTGATCGTGATGAGGGTGTGGGTTCGGTCGGGCCCGGCCGGAGATGGACGGATGGAGACGTCTCTATAAGCGGGTCTTTGGAGCATGCAGTTTATTGCAGAGGGCGTGGGTACAGAGGCACTGCTTAGAGCTGCCAGCTGCAGCTCCAAGCAGGCCCAAGGTGTAAGAGAGGGAGAGAGAGTGAGCGAGAGAGCTAAGAGCTAAGAGAGTTACTAAGAGAGGTAAACTGAGAGAGAGAGAGAACTAAGAGGTAAGAGAGACGAATTAAGAGGAGAGCTGAATTAAGAGGAGCCGCGAGGTCCTTGTTACAATACAATAAATCATCTTCTGTAGTGAATATTCTAATTCTCACTAGCCAATCTAATACAAGGTACAAATCCTATAGCATTTACATACAGCCTATAAGAGTTCTTACATTACCATAGAGTGTTACATTTTAACTTCTAAAAACTACTCCTTGGACCCCTTCTGCTGAGCTAGTAGGGTCTGCTCTGACCCTTGGACCTGTCTGCAAGCAGAGGGTATTGTTCAATCAAGAGGGGATTACCTTCAGCCGGCTATACCATTGTTTTCTAGTTGTTCAGTAACTAAGACTCTATATCTCAAAGATGGCCTTCATTTCGATGTCGCTCACAGTTTTCATATTCCCAAAATCTTTTGTTAGGCAATCATATTTATAAGGCTTTCCTGTTTCATCTTCCCCAACATCTCCCCCGTTCTGATGAACAACTAAGATATTAGATACAGTCCTACTCGTTATTTTTTGCACACACTGAAGTATACAAGGTACTGCTACTAATACTATAATTATTACTACTAGAATAATCAAGCCTATTTTACAGAGTTCCCTTAGCCAAGGTGCAAAGCTCCAATCATCAAACAAACTGTCTAGCCAAGACGGGTCATCTGTTGTGATTTGGTTAGCTAGGTCAGATTTATCAATTTTAGAATTATCAATATAAGTTTGGTGTCTATGGCTGGGAGTTGGAGATACATGATGATCGTCTTATGGCCAATATTTATCAAGAGTAATATTATCAAAACCTTCTGGAAGAGGTATTCCAACTAAACAGGTTGAAAAAGGTTTGTCAGGGCTTGTGTCATATAGACAGATGGTATCGGAGCCTGCAGATTTGCCAAAGCAACCCAGACATTTGTCTTTGGTTGATTCACAGGTAAAGCTTCACTACAAAAACTAAAACAAAAGAATAAAAGCAACATGCACGCGCGCAAATGAGAAAACTCCATTCTTTTCTTGAGCTGTTTTTGGCAGATCACTTTCTTCTGGTGATTCTGCACAGTTCAGGTCTGGGTGCTTGCTTCCTGGCTTCCACTTGCAGGGTCACTGGCTGGTGTGGAGGCGTCGGCAGGCTTTGATGCGAGGTATGGCTTCACGTTTTTTGCTGGAACCCACTTGATTCCTTCACCTGTGGAAACACACGCAAACCCCTTCCCCCACATTATAAGATTGTATGGTCCTTCTATTTTTCCTGAGTCTAGATTTTTAATCAAAACTGGGGGGCGCTCTTTCAGTTTTGCTTTTTTGTTGTTCAAAAAATGTCTATAAATGGGAGGATCAGGCTCTTCTGCAGAGCTATTCAAAAAATTGTACACATACAAAGCCTTGTTCAACCTCCTTTGAGGTGTATCCTGGGCTTCTCCCCCTTTCTGTTGATCTAAAATGCGTTTTAGGGTTTGATGTGTTCTTTTTAGGGTACTTTTTAGCAGTTGTTTAAGATACGGTGAGCAAATACCACTATCTCTTACAGCCCTTCTTAGTTCTTTAATTTCGTGAGTGGGGATGGGAACCCACGTTTTAGGACTGTCAGGCTGTTGGCTAGCTATCACAGGCTTAGCTAATAGACTTTCATCTTTACAGCTTTGGCGTCTTATTTCATGCCAATCTGTTAATTGAGAATAATCTGAGCACTTTGGAGGATTTTTTGATTCAGAAAGTAGCGCTAACAAACTCTCAGAACTCGTTTTCTCCTTATGGGTTGCAAGATCCCAGCCGCTCGCTGGCGGGACTCTGGGGCTCATTGCAAACAAATCTGGCTGCTTTTCAGGGTTTCCTGGTGTTAGATTTAAAGCATCAGCTCCGGCAGAGCGGCTCTCCGTCTTCCCTGCCACCGGAGCTGGACCATTGCCCTCCGTTCCCCCCCTGTTTGCGGCCTGTGAGGCGAGGCTGAGCTGCGCGGAGGGATGTTGCTGGGCGGCGGTAGCCGAGGGATACAGCTGCACGGTGCCGGAGGGCCCCGGCGGGGGCGGCGATGGCACTGCCGATCTCCGCGGTGGCGGGCGAGGAGGCGGCGGGGCCGCGGGGGCCTGGCTCCGCGGCAGCGGGCGAGGGGGTGCGGGTGGCTCTATTGAAGGCGAGGTGAAAGCCGTGGGGGGCGGTGGCGGAGCTAGTTCCGTGAGCAGTGCTGTGGTTGGAGAAGTGTGAGCATACTTGGGTTGCGTCATCAGGTCAACGTGGCGGACTGTGATGGCCGCTGTCTGTGTGTCGGGGAGAGCGGGAGGTGGCAGGGCTGTCCCGTCGGCAGGAGATGATCCCGGGGCTGCGGGAGGCGGGAGGGCCGGCGTGGAGGCGGCGGGAGTATGTTGCGGTGGGGCCATGGCGAACGGTGGGCCAGTCGGCGGCTGGACCGCGGCGTGCTGCCGCTGGGAGTTTGCAGGCTGGGCTGGTGTGGCTGCCGGCGCGGCGGTGCCGGGAGACGGGGCTGGAGCAGCGGCAGGCACGGGAGAGGCAGCAGCCATCTGTGTAGGCGCTGCAGCGCCGGCACCAGGTGGCTGGCGGGGCTGGGGCGCTCCGTGTCCCACGGACGCGGACGGGACGTTGGCCACCACCGGCGCCGTGTCGGTGGCGGCGAGGGGGACCTGGGGGGCTGGAAGAAGGGTCGCCGCCTGGCTTTGCGGGGGGCCGGCTATGATGGCGGCTACAGCCATAACAGGCGCGGCTGGGGGATCGGTAGGACCCGTAGGTGGCAGGGGAGCAGCCGCTGGCCCCGCGGGGCTATCGGCGGGGGGCGGGGCCGCGAAGGCGCTGGCGGACGGGGTGGGAGGAGCGAGGGACGGGGCCGCGAAGACGCTGGAGCCGAGGGCGGGGACCGCGGGAGCCGGGGCAGCAGGGAGGAACGGGATGGGGGGGGCGGGGATGGGGGGAGCGGTGGAGGGGGTCGTAGGGTCCGGTGGGACAGGGGTGACGGCTGCCGGGACAGCGGGGGCGGGGGGCGGGGCGGCACGAGTCAGTCGGACCGCGGCTACCGGAGCCGCGAGAGGCGGGGCAGCAGGGACTAACGGGACCGTGGGGGTGGAGATGACGGGGGCGGTGGGGGGGGCGGTGGGGTCCGGTGGAGCAGGGGTGACCGGTGCAGGGACCGCGGGGGGGTGGGGCGGGGCGGCACGAGACAGCCGGACCGCGGGTACCGGAGCCGTGAGGTCCGGCGGCGGGGCGGGGGCCGTGCCCTGTTGCAGGCTCGCGGCGGTGAGGGGCGGGCTCGCAGCAGGAGCGGGACCCGGCGAGGTGAGTGCTGCGGACGGCGCCTTCGCAGCAAACAGCTCCACAAGCGCTCTGCAAGCTGGGAGCAGCTCCGCGGCAGCCATATCCCGGCGGGAGATATTATTAAAGAGTTTAACCCCAACTGTGTCCCAGAAGTCTCTTGTAAAGACGGCTGAACGGTCAGCATTTGGGAAATTAATCAGAGTCCATTCTAAGAGGTTTTTTAGCTCCTGTTTAGGTAATTGACTTGGACCGGAGCTTAGTAAATACTTAAGTTGCTTATAGAGATGTCTGTCATGGGCAGAGTGAGTTTGTCCCATTATTGACCAGTATGATACTCACCTAGATGTCGCAGGGGGCAGGGTCCTTAATCAGAAGTCCGTCGTGGGGGGCTGGCCAGGCTCTCCACACGGCGCTCAGGACGCTGCTGTCGGGTCCCTCCTCAGAGCTCCGGTTTCAGGCGTCGCTTGGCAACGGCTTTCCGTGCTCGGGACCTCGCAGGTGTCTCCACTCAGAGCTCCAGCGCGGGCGGTGCTGAGCAATACCCGTCTGTGCTCGGGCGCGCGGCTGGGTCCCTCCTAAGAGCTCCGGTCTGCACTGCTTAGCAGCGTGTCCGTGCTCGAGGGGTACCACGGCAAACTTCCTCAAAGAGCTCCAGGTAACCGCTGCGCAGCAGTGGCCGTCTGTGCTCGAGGACTGCCAGGCAATTTCCTCCCTCCGAGAGCTCCAGGTAATTGCTACGAAGTAACGGCTCCCCGTGCTCGAGGGCTGCCTCGGCAGAGTTATAGAGCTCCGGCTTTTACGCTGCGCAGCAACGGTATGCCGTGCTCACGACACGTTCCAGGTGGCTATAACTGGTCATTTAGCTACCGTCCATGGAGAAGTCTCCCACTGGTGGAAGAAGCTGAATCGGGCCTTCACTCACGTTTGGGCGCCAGTTTGTCGAAACTGATCGTGATGAGGGTGTGGGTTCGGTCGGGCCCGGCCGGAGATGGACGGATGGAGACGTCTCTATAAGCGGGTCTTTGGAGCATGCAGTTTATTGCAGAGGGCGTGGGTACAGAGGCACTGCTTAGAGCTGCCAGCTGCAGCTCCAAGCAGGCCCAAGGTGTAAGAGAGGGAGAGAGAGTGAGCGAGAGAGCTAAGAGCTAAGAGAGTTACTAAGAGAGGTAAACTGAGAGAGAGAGAGAACTAAGAGGTAAGAGAGACGAATTAAGAGGAGAGCTGAATTAAGAGGAGCCGCGAGGTCCTTGTTACAATACAATAAATCATCTTCTGTAGTGAATATTCTAATTCTCACTAGCCAATCTAATACAAGGTACAAATCCTATAGCATTTACATACAGCCTATAAGAGTTCTTACATTACCATAGAGTGTTACATTTTAACTTCTAAAAACTACTCCTTGGACCCCTTCTGCTGAGCTAGTAGGGTCTGCTCTGACCCTTGGACCTGTCTGCAAGCAGAGGGTATTGTTCAATCAAGAGGGGATTACCTTCAGCCGGCTATACCATTGTTTTCTAGTTGTTCAGTAACTAAGACTCTATATCTCAAAGATGGCCTTCATTTCGATGTCGCTCACAGTTTTCATATTCCCAAAATCTTTTGTTAGGCAATCATATTTATAAGGCTTTCCTGTTTCATCTTCCCCAACAATGCATTTGGGAAGACGAAGGAAAAAGGCAGCGAGGAGAAGGAGGAAAAATGATACTGTGGTTCAAAGCACTCGTAGGAGCATCTCCTGGGTAATACCATCACCCTCTGAGCAGTTGGTTTCCTTTTAATCATGTGTTTGCAGAGAGGATTTTTCTGGTTTTATTTTTACGGGCTCTGGCTGTCATTTCTCTCTTAAGTTTTTTATGTCTGTTAATCAGCAAGTGCTCTTGGCCTGCAGCTGTTTCTTACCAGTCTAAGAACTGTTCATTCCACAGTGCTTATGGGTGCTAAACTGAAATTACTATTTCAATTACCGAAGGTAATTTTTGAAATGGAACAAGTACTCATGTTTAATCCAGAGATGTTGATGATTCACTCCAGCACCAGTCATTCCATGATCCTCTGCATCTCTCCCTCTGCAACCTAGTGACATATATGCAGATTAGAAACTGGGAGTCAGTAATTGTAGAATGTTTTGTCGTGCCATCTTCCCTTTAAAAACTATTAAGTTGTTTTAGAAATATTTTTTGTTATTATTTTTTGTTACACGTTGTTCTCCAGTTCACTGGGAGCAGGTGGATACTTTATTTCTTAATTGTCACCATGTCAGCTTTTTCTCAAATGGAAAAAGTACTTTAATATAAAACTTTAACTAGATATATAAAGGCTTGTCAGACTCTTAATATAGAACAGCAGTCTGAAGTGGAATCAATTAGAGCAAAATAATGTGTGTATGTTACCATTTTTCGTGGAGAGCTGCTGACAGCAGGGCAGGGTGGGGGGGGATCTCCCTCTCTGCTTTCCATCCAGAGCTGAAGTTCACCCAAACCCACTGGTTGAGGAATCCTGACAATCATGACCCTTTGGGAGCCTCACAAGGCTTCTCAGGTGTTCTTCTATATATAAAACTAATTTGCAGGAAGTCAATTTTTTTCATTCCTTACAATATTGGGGATTTTTTTTTTTTTTTTTTTTTGTTTGAAGCACAAGGTTTTATGTTTCCAGCTTTCTGCTGGAAATTGTGTTGTCCCAGTTTTGGTGGCTTGTGTGATGTGTATTCACTGTTCATGTGATAAAGTTCATGTGCTTAGAGGATTGAAACACTAATTTCAACCATTGCATTTTTCAATGATTTTGAAAATTCAGATAAAACTTAATGTGGGAAGTTGTATTTTTGGTGTGGAATGGTGGAACCTTTGCAAAAGTGATGTTAAAGTTTTTATGTAAAATTTCAGTAAGGCAAATTAATCTTCCTCCCCCCCCCAATATTTATTTACATAAATGACTTTTGATTTGTTGCTGGGGTTAAAAAGTGATTGTTTTTAATGCAGTTCTCAAGTGATATTGTTAGTAACCTTGCAAAAGTTTTGCATTAACATGTAATTTTTAAGTAATGCTTCACTACACTGAGTCTCATAAAATCTTCCTCTTGCTCATGTGTTGGGGAATTGTGGGAATATGACTGGGATGGACAGGATGCAAAGTACTCTGCAGCAAATTAGTGGCTAGATGAGGTCTGGGAGTCTCCAGGCTCGTCTGGCAGAGCAACCTGTGTTTATTGACAAATCACAGTGCTGCTCATGTAGAAATAATTTTGTCTCCAGAGAAAAGAGGATCGAGAGCCCTGGGAAAATGTCTGCTTTTTGGTTCAGTATGGAGCAGTGAGGATCACAGGCGAGAGACAGCTTGGACCAAACTCGTAATAAATGCATCAGCCACTGCTTTTGTCCATGAGGGAATTACTTACTAGTCACTGTGGAACAAACATTAACACCATGAAATCCTGTGTCTCACTGAGATAGCAAATGTGTCATGCAAATTTATTTGGGTTCCAAAGCAGCAGCAAATTTAGTATTTTTCCCTCTGATGTTAAAGGGGGTGTTGTGAAAGGTCCTGTGGGTGAGTTTATAATTGTCTTTGGCTGTAAAGCCCTGTCAGCTTTAAAGGCTTTTCTGTGTTTGTGTCCAGGAAACACTTTTGGATTCAGCCTTAAAGCTGTTGCCCACACATAGAAAATGGTGACTTGAGTTAAACTTCAAAATTAATGGTCCCGATCTTAAAAATGAGCATTCAGTATTTATCAGTTCTTGCCTTTTCTGCCTCTGAAATACCAGACAGTTTTTTGGGGGGGGGGGGGGGGGGGGGGGGAGAGGAATAATGTAATTTTTGATGGAGTTGATGGCAAATGTCTAAATGCTGCTTGGCCTCCTTGCTTTAGAGGGTTTGGGTTAGGGTTAGCTGAGCTGATACCAACAGGTATTAGCTCAGTATTGGCCCAGTCCTATTTAATATTTTATTGATGATCTGGATGAGGAGATCGAGTGCACCCTTAGTAAGTTTGCAGATGACACAAAATTCTGTGGAAGTGTCTGCTGGAGGGCAGGAACTTCTACAGAGGGCTCTGGGCAGGCTGGATTGATGGGCTGAGACCACTGAGTTGAGGGTCAACAAGGCCAGGGGCTGAGTCCTGCCCTTGAGTTGCAGCAACCTCGTGGAGCACTCCAGGTGGCAGAGGGGCTGGAGAAGGCCCTGGGGGTGCTGGTGACAGCAGCTTGACATGAGCCCCAGGGTGCCCAGGTGGGCAAGAGGCCAGTGGCCCCTGGGCTGTGCCAGCACTGGAGTGGCAGCAGGGCCAGGGCAGTGCCCGTTGCCTGGGCTGGCACTGCTGGGGCACCTCCAGTGCTGGGGGCAGCTCTGGAGAGACCCTGAGGGGCTGGAGCTGTCCAGGGAGGGGAACGGAGCTGGGAAGGGGCTGGAGAATTCCTGAGGGAGCTGGAAAGGGGCTCAGGCTGGAGCAGATGAGGCTCAGGGGGGACCTTGTGGCTCTGCACAAGTCCCTGACAGGAGGGGGCAGCTGGGGGGGGGTCGAACTCTGCTGGCAGGGAACAGGGACAGGAGGAGAGGGAACGGCCTCAGGCTGGGCCAGGGGAGGCTCAGGGTGGACATCAGCAGGAATTTCTCCACGGAAGGGGTTGTCAGGCATTGGAAGGGGCTGCCCAGGGGGGTGGTGGAGTCTCCATCCCTGGAGGTGTCCAAGGAATGACCGGATGTGGCACTCAGTTCTCTGGGCTGTTTGACAAGGTAGGTGGGGGGGGGGAGGGAGGTGTCACAGGTTGGACTTGGTGATCCTGGAGGTCTTTTCCAATCCCAATGATTCTGTGATTCTCTTACTCTCATTCGCCTTCCTTTAACTGGGGGCAGTGCTTGTGCTGTATCTGTGCCAGCTGCTGCTTTCTGACCTGTAATATTTAACTAATGGAGAGCAGTAAAGGGGCTTTCATTTTACAGCCCAATTTTAAATCAACTAATTTCCTGGGAAATGCCATTTCATGGTTTGGGAATTGCCGTGTGCTTTAAACTCTGCTTGTTAAACTTGCTGAGACGAGAAACTCACCCCTAAGTGAAGAGTTCTGCAGCTGTAGGACCTAACCAAGAATTGCTTCCACTCTTTCTAAACTAGGGATTGTAATTAGTGGAACCATCCTGTGACTCTCAGCCAGTTTGAACAGCCTGTCTTAATCGAAATAAAACTCAAATTCTTTGGGCAAGTTTTGTCTCCTTTTTCCCCTATCAGGCTTTAGTAAATAAATTAAATAATGAGATGCAAAAAGCTCAAAATAGTACTGCAGAGCTCTTGGCATGCAGGAAAGCAACTGTTCCTGCAGGTGGGATGAAGGGGAAAACAAATTAGGTCTTCAACCCGCTCTTGCTTGTCCCTATTGCGGACTACTGTGACCGCTCACCTTCTTCCCGGAGCTCATCTCAGGCAGTGACACTCCTGAGAGCTGGGTATCATTTTTCCCTCTGCTTTGGGAATCATGTTTGCTTTTTGGGGTTTCAACTCTGTGTGTTCAGGTGTAACAGGGCTTTGACATGATCCGGGCTATGGGATCCTCCCCTGGTCAAGCACTCGTGGTCCAGATACTTGGGATATTTGGAGGGGCTCTGTAATTGGATGTGGGAGTTTTAAAATTTCCTAGGGAATATCATGCAGACATATTTTTAATTTTTTTGTCATGAAATGATGAATTTTTATTTGTACATTTGCACAGATAATTTTAGCATAAGAACAAAATGGTTCCTGAAAGCTGTTGTCCAGTGACTGGTACCTCTGGATCTTTTCATATGTCTAAGAGGAATTTATCTCCATCATTGCTTCACTTCTTATTCCTTGTGCTCTAAATTACCTCTGACAGATTAATTTAAAGCACAGGAGATGAGAGGAAGTTTCTGACCTTATGATGCATTGATGCATCTGTGGTTAGATCTGGGACGCATTCAGCTGGAATTTCCTCCTTTGACCTGAAGGTTGGTATTTATTGTGTTAAATATCTGAAATGTGGGCTGACACCAACATTGCCCTCGGTGTTACACCTGTGCTATACCTGTGTGTGTCCCTCAGCCCCACGGCAGGGCAGAGAATGGCTTTGAGCCTGGAACAAAAATATATCTAAGAGGAAAAGAGCCTGGCAGATTACCCAAGTTGCATCAACACCTTGAAAGGCTTCCCACGATGTCCAGGCGTGGACAATGCAGCTGTGTTGGAGTGTGCCGGAGAGGAGCACTCTGTGAAGTGGGTTATGGGTTTCTGCTCTGGAGGATTCCACATAAGTGGTTCTCCTAGTGCTCTGTCATAGGGTATAGTGAAGTATCATTTCTTTCTTTAAGCAATTTTAAGGCAGGAATGAACTTTTCCTTGCAGGGTCTAAGGGTGCGGACTGGGGATGGTCGGTGTTTCTCTTAAATAATGTTTTAAGCCATCTTAGTTTTGAATAGAGATAATGAAATGAAAATGTAGGAAGCTAAATGGGAAAATGGAACGAGGCAAAACCCTTTCTTTTCCTGTTTTTCTTAATAAACTAAGGCAAGCACAGCAGTATTTTGTGCACAATTCCTTGTAAGTGCAAACAGGCTTTTAGAATCATGGAATGGTTTGGGTTAGAAGGGACCTTAAAGATCATATTATTCCATCCCGCTGCCATGAGTGAGAACACCTTCCACTAGACCAGGCTGCTCCAAGCCCTGTCCAGCCTGGCCTTGGACACTTCCAGGGATCCAGGGGCAGCCACAGCTTCTCTGGGCACCCTGTGCCAGGGCCTCGTATCTCCTGCAGAAAATAATTTCTTCCTAATACCTAATCTAAACCCTCCTTCATCTTAGGGCCATTTCCTGTGGATGTAAGGAAAGAATTGGTGATCACTGAATCCTAAATAAGAAGTTGGGACTTTATTTTTAGAGTTGTTTTGTGGAGAGGTGGCCTGTCAGTCATGTTCAGCTTGGTAGCGAAGTGAGGAGTTATTTCAAAACTTTGCGTAACTAGTGTTGAGCCACTGTCTTTGTTTTTGTTGTCACAAATCTGTTGCAAGCAGATGGAATTTCTTTTTTTCCCACTGCCGCCCCAGAATAGCTCCTCTCAAAGTCATTTTGGAGGCAATAGGAAAGGTGCATATGGCAGAGTTAGGGATGTAAGCAATGATTTTTGCAGCTACATCTTCCCTCAGGGTGTTTAGGTCTTTGCTGGCTGAGTTGGGTGTCCACAATTGTGGTATTTTTTTGGTTGGTCTATTCATCTGTTGGATTTGTTGTTTTGTGCTCTTGATTTGTTTGAAGGAAGAGTTTCTTTGTAGTGATTATCAAGAGATCTGCATGTTAGACATTGCCTTGCTACAAGAAAAGAGAAAAAAAAACCCACCATGCAGGAACATCTGCCTCCACAATTAAGGAACTGGGAGGCTGCGGTGTGACCTTCCCTGAATCAAAAGTGTTTTGTAGACAAACACTCCAGAGCTACTTATCCTAGAAAGAAATGCTAAGAGGTCTTGGATTATAAAGGTATTGTAGCGAGACTGTTGCTAAGGTGGCATTGACATAAACCACAAGTTCTGTGTAATGTGCCAATGAGTGCATTGTTTCTATGTTTTCAAGGTTTGTTCCAAAAATAAAATGGTTTCACATAGTCTTTGCTTGATTAAAGTGTGCTTAAAAAGTCATGGAATCCCAGAATGTTTTAGATTGGAAGGGACCTTAAAGCTCATCTCGTTCCACCCCCTGCCATGGGCAGGGACACCTTCCACTAGACCAGGTTTCTCCAAGCCCCATCCAACCTGGCCCTGGACACTGCCAGGGATCCAGGGGCAGCCACAGCTGCTTTGGGCACCCTGTGCCAGGGCCTCCCCACCCTCCCAGGGAACAATTCCTTCCCAATATCCCATCTCTCCCTGCTGTCTGGCAGTGTGTAGCCATTCCCCCTTGTCCTGTGACTTCAGGCCTTGTCCAAAGTCCCTCTCAAGCTCTCCTGGAACCTCTTCAGGCTCTTGAAGAGGCTCTACTGTCTCCCTGGAGCCTTCTCTTCTTCAGGTGAACACCCCAGCTCTCCCAGCCTGTTTTTACTTTTTAGAAGAATTTTCTTTTTCCAAACCCAACTTTTCTTGCTGCTTCTGCCCAGGTAAGGAGTCAAGGCCTGGTGTTTTAATAGCCAAGAATTTCTGTTGGTGGGTTAGGAATACGTGACCTGAATTGTAAAGTTTATTGTGCAGATGCATTTAATAAGACACAGCAGTCTATAGTGCCTAAACCCACCCCATTCCCTAAGGGATTTAGACTGGTCACAGTGACGCTGTCAAACACACTCTGGCATTTGAAAGTCTCTCCAACTCTTCATCTCCTTGAGTTTGGAGCTGTTGAGTTACTGGATGACTTTCACATTTGGTTTATTTGCTCGGGCACTTAAATAAACACTGGGATGGTTTGACCACTGTGGGTTTATTTAATTCTTCCCAGGAGCTGCTGGAAAAGCTTAGACTGGCTGGTGGAGTAATCTATATGGTTAAAGTGATATGTGCAAGCAGTAGAAAGTTTTCATTGAAGGGATTAAGGTGATTTAATCAAAGCTACATGAAGTCTGGCCTTTTCTCCATTTGCTAAGCCAGGATTTTGGCTGTGTGTTTGAGTATAAAGTGCTGCAGGTGACTTCCCATCCCATAGGTGTGAGTGAGAACACACAGCTGGACGAGTGCTTGGTATTCACGTTTTTTGTATGCCACTGTAGTCCTGTCTAAGTTCAGGTCATCTGGATTATTCTTTATTTTTGAATTTTTTTCTGCTTAACAAAGGGTAACTTCTGAAGGAAGCCAACTGTGTACACCTGTCTTCATTAGATCCTTGAAGTGTTTGGTATTTAGCTCATTTTTTTTTTCTATGTAGTGTGAAATTGCTTTCATTAACATGAGTCATTTGGGGAAAATGCCACTCGTGCTTTTCTGCAAGGGGTTGCAAATAATTCTTTTTCTTGCTGTGATAATGAATTTAGCACAACAGTCTGTGGAATGGAGGAACAGCTGGCTTGAACTGGAAAAGGGAAGGGAGAAGAACTGATTAAGTGTTTGTGGAAGTATTTACAATTCTGTACCAATATGTATGTGGAAATGAGAAGTTCCTGTAAAACCAGAAATTAGGAGACAGCTTTTCTGCTCCCGTCTTTCTGTCTCCTGGATATTGGCAAACATAAGTGTTGCTTATTTATGTTGTGAAGTTGGGTGCTTATTTCCAGTTGTTTCTGCAGGTGCTAAAAGATAGAATCCTAGAATGATTTGGGTTGAAGGAACCTTAAAGACATATAGTTCCAAACCCCCTGCCATGGGCAGGGACCCCATCCACTAGACCAGGGTGCTCCAAGCCCCATCCAGTCTGTCCTTGGGCACTGCCAGGGATCCAGGGGCAGCCCCAGCTGCTCTGGCAATTCCAGCCCAGCCCCTCCCCACCCTCCCAGCCAACAATTCCTTCCCAACATCCCACCCCAAGCTCCCCTTTCCCACTGGGAAACCATTCCCTGCCTCCTGGCCCTCCATGCCTTGGCCCCAGTCCCTCTGCAGCTCTCCTGGAGCCCCTTTAGGCCCTGCAAGGGACTCGCAGCTCTCCCTGTGTCCTTCCCTTCTCCAGGGGAACATTCCCAGCTCTCCCAGGCTGCCTCCAGAGCAGAGAGGCTCCAGCCCTGGAGCAGCTCCAGAGCCTCCTCTGGGCTCTCTCCAGCAGCTCCACATCCTTCTGCTGTTAGCCCCAGGGCTGGGGCAGCTCTGCAGGTGGGGTCTCACCTGAGGAGAGATGAGGGGGGCACAGGGGCGGAATCCCTCCCCTCTCCTGCTGCCCATGCTGGGGATCAGCCAAGAGCACAGGGGGTTCAGGGCTGGGTCATGTCCTGCTCTCACCCACGTGCACCCCTAAGTCTTGCTCCCCTGGGGTGCTCTCCATCGTCAGCCTGTTCTGATACCAGGCATTGCCCTGACCCAGGTACAGGACTTTGCACTTGATGAACCTCATGAGTTTTGCACTGTCCCACCTCTCCAGCCTGTCCAGGTCCCATTGGGTGCCATTCCACCCCTCAGGCGTGTCACCCTCACCACTCAGCTTGGTGTCATCAGCTGTTCATGGGAGCAACAGAGCTGGAAACTCAGCTGGATTCTTGGGCCAACACTAGTGCTGACCTGGGCTGTGCTCTCTGAGCCAGTAATCACAATCCTGCTTGAGTGCCTGTCCAAAATCCCTCAGGTGGATGTGCTGGAGGGACTGTTAGGAGAGAGGTCGTGTGGCTGAAGGGAGTATGTCTGGGAGCAGATTTCACTGAAATGAAGTTGAAAACGGAATTATCTGAATAGATTGTAGGAGATTGTAGTGATAAATTGTTGGTTTATTTTATTATTGGTGCTCTGTGGACTTCTCCTTCTCCCCTCAATGCAATTCTTCTCTGTGCCCTCCTCGAGAAAAATATTTACATGCCTTTCATTCTTTACAGTAACACATGTGAGGAGAAGGACATTTTTGGGACAGACAGAATATCCTTGTGCGATACAAACATACAGACTCCTTTTACTGGGGGACCACACTTCCCTCGTTCTCTCAGGTTTACTGTTTCATGCTGAAAGGGCTCCTTTGCTGTTGTATTATTTTTACTGCTTGTGGCATCCCTGAGAACATCTTCTTTATTCGTTGATCAAGGTGTCATTAAATTATGATATTGGCTGAGAATTGGTTTCATTAGTAAATACCGTATTTTCATTATCAACTCCCTGATCTTTGTGTGTCTTTATGGTGTTCCTTCAGCCAAAGACCTGCTTTAAAATGTCAAGGATTTGTCATTCTGTAGGATCACAAATGCTTTTCTGGATTTTGGGATGTACTGTTATTACTGTATCCCACAGCTGTAGGGAGGAGAGGAGAGAAGATCCAGCAGACAGGAATTGTGCAGCAAGATTGATTTATTTAATTATTTTACAAATTATTTTATAGACTTTTTTCTTCATAGTCTAATTGGACAAAGGATCAGCCACCCCCCTGGGTGGATTGGCTAAAATCCTAAACATCCATTGTCAAAATATTTTTCTACTGTACCATAAACAAAGTTCTACAAGGTCACAGGTGTTCATAGTTTACAGAACTTCTAATCTCTTCGTGAGAGAGAAAAGTATCCCACGGGCTTAGAAAGAAGCAAGAAAATTATAGCTAGCAGCAATATTGTATCAACATACTATGACTGTTTTAAGGATCTGTATCTGAGGATGTGTGTCAAAATCTGTTTTTGAGGCCCAGGTGAAACAGAAGTTAACCTTAACAGCAATCTTTTTCCTAACTACTTGTATTTCTTTAGGGATCAGTTTTCCTAGCAGGTAACACTGCTACGTAGTAGCTTAACATTTTTGGATGTCAGGAAGGAAATAAAAGGAATTATTTCAATCCCTGTTAGGAAAGTGGGTCAGGCTGTGATATTTATTTATAGAATGTCTCAGTATTTTCATTTTTGTTGCAACGCTGACTGATCTTTGGCTTGAGCTTTTCTGTAAGTGCGACTACCAGGTTCTGAGCTCTGCATTTGGCCTAGAAATCAGCAGTGATGGAGGGTGGCAAGTTTGGAGCTAAATCAGACTCTAAATGGGCTTCTTGAGGGTTCAATGGATTATTTTGGGCTTTAGTGCTTAGGAAGAATTGGACAGCAGTTTCATATATGACATTGGAAAGCGGAAGGGATTGCTGCTGCTGCTGTTACATTTCTCATAGCAACTTGGTGGTTTTGCATTTGTGTGACAGTGCAGCATGTTGATGGTCCTCTGCTCCATGGGGATGGCCTTAAGCTCCACTTATTTCTGATTCCTGCTGGCCTGAAGGCTAAGTCAGTTGCTTAACCTCTTTTCACTCACAATACAGCACATGTTCTGCCAATGAATGCTTTTCCTGGTCTTAAATGTAGGCCTGACAACTTGAAAGCTTATCAGAGTGAAGGGCTCTCCAACTGGAGGAGAAGATTGATGTCTGTCAATTCTGAGCATGTGGGCTTTAAAGAATTTGAATTATGAGGCCTTATTTACAAGGGTCACAGGTGTGCTGTACTGCAACTTAATTGATTGCTCAGATGCTTGAGATCCATTGAGTAGTTGAATATTTCTAGTTTTGGGAAAGGGATGAAAAATCATCTTACAGACCTTGTGTGCGTGAGCCTTTGATGATTCTCTTTGACCATTGCAATAATGTGGCTTCTTTGTCCTTTTGTCTTGCAGAGGGTTAAGTTTTGGGGTAAGACATTTGCAAGGGCTCTTGACCGAAGGTTTTAGGGGTTCATTGTGTGCCAGGGAAAGAGAGGGATTGATACATTCTTTTTCTGCTGCAGTGAGATGGTTTGTGATGCGTGAAATGCATTTGCTTCCGCCGTGCTCTGTTGTCTCTTCCTGCCTGGCGTAAGACAGCTCCCTACCACAAACCCCAGGAGAATTTTAGGATCACCAGTGAAGGATGAGGCTCCGGTTTTTCTGATCATTACAAACACTTCCAGCTAAATTATCTTTATTTCAATGAACTAGGCCAAGATCCAATAAGTGGATTTGGGAACAGATAGGGAACAGTTGCGGAGTGCAACTGCTGGATTAGATTAATAGACAGCTGTTGTAGTGTCCACCATCTGCATGGCCGATGTCTTGGGTACGAGTAGTGGGTATGGGGGACCTCAAGGGGACCTCATGAATTGGCCTTTTGTCGTGGTAATGTTACTGGCACTGGGGAAGGTGTTCAAAGAAATAGGAGTGCTAAGATTGGAGTTGTTGCAGTGTGAAAGCAGAGATCAAAGATAATACAGAGATAATAGAACAATGCCACAGAAAAATGTGCTGTCAAACAGCACAAAATGTGCTGCTTGTGTGAAGAACACACCCCATTCAGTGTAATTATAATAATAATAACATCTTTTATTCTTTGTTTTACCCAGGAAGTTTGAATGGGGGAAAAATTTGTAGTAAAGGTACACAGTAGTGTTGACATTCATAGTGCAGCTTGGCTGGTTGGTTCAGCAGAGATAAAGCTGAGGTTATGCAGTGAATAAATTCTGCTTTGTGGTCTCTCAGATGAGGCTGGGAATAAAGAAATAGGAAAATATGCAGGGACCTACATTTGGGATGTTTTCAGTTTTAATTTAATAGCTGGAAAAACTTAGAGGCAAGAACAAGATTGGAGCTCCAGTGTGTTTCTGGTAGTATCACAAGGCTTCCAAACTGATGGTTTGGAAGCAGTGGGGAAGTGCTGGTGTCATTTGGGATCCAGCACAATTCTAGGTTTTATTTTCAGTGCTTCTGATGTGGGGAAATGGGGTTGAAGGAGGGAAATCAGCTTTTCCTTCATAGTTTTCTCTTGTCTTAGTCTTGAGGTTAGGTAATTTTAATTATTTTAATAATTTGATTTTTTTTTTTTAATTGTGTTTTAATTATTAGAATAAAAACCTTTACTGTGAGGAAGAAGTTCTTCCCTGTGAAGGTGGGGAGGCCCTGGCACAGGGTGCCCAGAGCAGCTGTGGCTGCCCGTGGATCCCTGTCAGAGTCCAATGACAGGTTGGATGGGGCTTGGAGCAGCCTGGGACAGTGGGAGGTGTCTCTGCCCACGGCAGGGGTGAGATTAGATGGGCTTTAAGGTCCCTTCCAATCTAAAACATTCTGGGATTCCATGATTATGCTACAGCAGTGACTTTTGCATGAGTTTGCTCATCTTGAGGACTTTATCTTAGTTGTATTGGAGACTTTGTACATTAAAGAGAGAGGAGGAGAGAATTCTCTGTGTACGCCTGGAGCAGTTCATAGTCTCTGTTTTAGGTACTTGTTGCTGCGTAAGTAAAATCCTTATCAAAGGGGATTTCGCAGTAATGTCATTACCTTCATCTGTGAGACCTGGCCTGTAATTAATTACATCTTCCCAGCTTTACCTGTGGTGTGGAACCGAGGTGACAGAAGAAGTGATTTAGCTGTTCTATGTTAGAAATTAATGAAAAACCTGCATGGATTGTTTATCTGCTTCTCTCATCCCCTGTGTGCCTCACCACTATTCCATGACTGTAAATTAAGGCATTTGCTTATAATATGTGTCCTTTAACCTCAGTGCTTTTAGTGAGAACATGAACAAAGTCAAATTAATAATCAATTTAGGATAGAAAACGTTTGTTCTGGTAAGAGGCTGTAACAGCCCTTTCTTTATGCCTTCAACTCCAAATATACCCGAAACAATGACTTTTAATTGTGAAGTGCTTGAGCACTTGGGAAGGAGAAGGGAGAAAGGAGGAGAGCTCATTGCTTGCATCAGTCTCTAGATTTAGCAACTTCAAAATTAGGATGGACAAGGGGTTTTGGGGTTTGTTTGGTGGTTTTGGCTGTTTGTTTTTGTTTGGTTGGTTTTTTTTGGATTTTTGTTTGGTTTTTTATTTTTTGTTTTTTTTTAATGAGAAGGCTGTGCTAAACTTCTCCAGACAAGATGCTAATAAGTCTTCACTGTCAGTGTTACTGCAGTCTAACTAAAAGTAATACAAACCTGTTTTGAGATCCAGTGATGACCACTTAGAGGTCACATTTTAATGTGTTTTATAAACCAAACCAGCCTGCTTACCTTTCCTGGTGAGTAATGAAGGAAAGGCAAGCTGCATTTTTTCTTTAATAATACTTTTGATGAAAATAAATATATTCAACACCCTGTTGCCAGCATATAGTGTACCTTTAATGTCACAATGCTTTGGAAGTAAGTGCTGCAAAAATATTTAATCCTAAATTCTAAGGTACTTTTTATGAGTTTTTGTGCTCACTAGCAACAGGATTGCTTTAGATTTATTAGATGGCAATTAGTCAACAGCTTTAAAGCTTTGCCTTGTTGTGCAGCTCCTGTCTATGTAGGAGTTTTCTCAGTGTATACTACTTTGTATTTGAAAAATATATGCTGCTAGTATTACTCAGGTTGTTATTAAAAACACATGGATTTATTTATCTGGTGATTTCCAATATCAGATTTGGCTGTTTACTCAGGAGATACCATTGATTGCTGCCTGATTTTCTTGTGTTGTTTTGTGCTTTTCAGGGACTCCCAGAATGGGTGGGGAATTAAAGATGAAGAATCTTTTTGCATAAAATATTTCTCTTTGAAGTTCTTTTTTGTTAGATCTTCGTTCTTGTCGTTGCTTCCCTTTTGTCTTTTTCTTTAAAAAAGCTGGAATAGGCAGCACTCAAGGTTGGAGCTCTTCGAATATGTGGGCTGTAGGTTCATCTCCCTGACTTTCTTCTTTCCCTTTGATTCTTATATATTGCAGTCTACTTGGAAATCAGTGAAAAATTTAGTGTACACAACACTGTTGTGAACAGTGAAGGTTGAAACAAGCCTTAAGTATTGTGTGTATATACATGTATATGTATGTATTTATGCAGTATACTTATGTATTTTTTTAATCTGAGTTTTGTGAATAGATTCTTGCAGTTGTTTTTTTTTTACCCTGGAGGTTTTAAAGTTGATGTTGTAGTTTAGGGCCTTGTAAATATTGTAGTACAGGGCCTGACTTTTTTGTTTTCTTAGGGTGTAGCAGCTGCTCCTTGCAGAATAGGAGATGTAACACCCAGGTAGTACAGAAAGGCTTCTTGTGTACCAGCAACATGTTTTACCAAGTTAGCAAAGACAAGTGGTATTTGATGCCTTTCCATATTTTCTTGTGTCTGATTTCTGCATCTGAGTCATAAAATTACCATAAAATCCCAGAATTGTTTAGGTTTGAAAAGCCCTCTAAGACCATCAAGTCCAAGTGTTCCCCAGCACAGCCAAGACCACCCCTGCCCCATGTCCCCAAGTGCCACATCCACAGGGCTTTTAAATCCCTCCAGGGATGGGGACTCCACCCCTGCCCTGGGCAGCTGTGCCAGGGCTGGACAGCCCTTTCCAGGAAGGAATATTCCCAGTATCCACCCTGAGCCTCCCCTGGCCCAGCCTGAGGCCGTTCCCTCTCCTCCTGTCCCTGTTCCCTGCCAGCAGAGCCCGACCCCCCCGGCTGCCCCCTCCTGTCAGGGACTTGTGCAGAGCCACAAGGTCCCCCCTGAGCCTCCTTTGCTCCAGGCTGAGCCCCTTTCCAGCTCCTTCAGGAATTCTCCAGCCCCTTCCCAGCCCTGTTCCCTTCCCTGGACAGCTCCAGCCCCTCAGGGTCTCTCCAGAGCTGCCCCCAGCACTGGAGGTGCCCCAGGGGACGGGCACTGCCCTGGCCCTGCTGCCACTCCAGTGCTTTTGCCCACCTGGGCACCCCGGGGCCCATGTCCAGCTGCTGTCACCAGCACCCCCTGGGCCTTTTCCAGTTTTCCAGCCCCTCTGCCCCCGCCTGGAGCTGCAGGGTATTGCTGTGACCCAAGTGCAGGACCTGGCACTTGGCCTGGTTGTACCCCACATCCTAAACATGCCCAAAGCTTTCAGTGGGGCCAAAAACCCCTGAGCCTGGTGGTGTTGGTGACAGGTTCCATGGGGTAGGAGCCTTCTATGTGAGAGTAGCCTGATGTATGTCAGGAAAACTTTCTGCATCCAAGTCCCTCATTCCTGGAGTGTTTTTCCTTCTTGAGTTACTCATGTGTTCCCTTCACAAGCCTTTGCTCCCAGATGAAGCCAAAACACTGTGTAGGACATGTCCCAGTTATGGAAACCCCCAGCCCTGTGTCACGTATGGCACAGGCAGCACTGACCATGGGGAACAGGGGGCTGTTTGCTTTTTTACTGGAGCTTGGAGATCAGTTGAGCTTTATGTATTGAATGGAAGGATGAAGTTCTAGTTTCAGTTTGCTTTTGTGCTGAAGATTTATTTCTATCTGTCTGGGACAGTATTTATAGAAGAATATGGATGCTGCTGCCCTGCTCTAGGCAGGCAGTGCAGGCAGTGAGAACTTAATTCCTATCTATTTTACTTTCAGATATATCAACTCTGATTTATTATAGATTTTTAATATCCCTTATTTGTCCATAATGGCAGGAAGTTTAGTAAGGAGTCTGAGTAACTTACAGATAAGTTTGTACTAATAGCGTATCAAAGTTTGACTTATATTTTTAATACTAAATCCAATGTTTTGCTGAAACTTCATTGAATTACTTTCAGTGCTCTTATTTTTTTCCCCCCTGAGATGTGACACAGCTGGGGCTACAGTATTAACAGGATTTTTTTTTTTTTTTGGTGGCACTCTTGGTAGCATTTCTGTGGTGAATGAATTAGTAATTGTTTCCAGATAAAATTGTTGCTAGAGTTGTATGAGCAGAGGCTCCCTAAAAAGCTTGCCCCATGGCATGAGGTCATTTTTAGCTTGAGAGATTTGCTCAGGTTTTCAGAATCTCTGCTCTTGGTTGCAGGCAAAGTTCTGTCAGTGTTCATACTGTTTGATTTATGGCTTTTCTATGGATATTATAGTCAAAAGGATGAAATTTTAGACAAAAAGACTGGATGTTACTGCCTCCAACGTGGAAGTTTCATTTGGTTTTGTGAATTCCTGGTCAGCAGATAAGTGGTTTGAATTTTCAAAGATATTGAAGTTTTAAAATAAATATAAATCACAGAATTGTGGACTGTTTGAGTTGGAAGGGACCTTAAAGATCATCCAGTTCCAACCCCTGCCATGGTCAGGGAAACCTTCCACTATCCCAGATTGCTCCAAGCCCTGTCCAACCTGGCCTTGGACACTTTCAGAGATGGGGCAGCCACAGCTTCTCTGGGTGCCCTGTGCCACCCTCACAAGGAACAATTTCTTCCCAATATCCAGCCTAAATCTATACCTTCTGTATGTGTATTTTTTTTAATCTAATCTCTGTTTACACCTACATCTGTGTCTCCATTGAAGGCCCAGATGCTTCCTGTACTTCCAAATATCTGAGTATTTTCTTCACTTGCTTGAATGTCCATTTCCTGCACAACTTCAGTAATTGGCTTTTTAAAATCTTCAGCTCAGTTTCTCAGGTTGAAAAGTATTAGAATAAATTCATTTATAGACAGAGGAAGGTGATTTTTAAAAATCTGTGGGTTTTGCCTTTTTAATTTGTATCAGAGATCAATCTTAGAAATGCTTGATGGAAACGAGTTTGGAAAATCATTTTTGACTCAGCCTAAATATTAAAGATGAGACATTAACATTAGCAGATCACTGGGGAAAGACACAGAAGAGGTTCCAGGATACCGGTTTTGGGAACTTCTGATCTTGCTTTTTTCTCTTTTTGCCAAGTTTAAATTTACAGTGTTTTTATTTTATAGCTGTGTTGTAAGTAGGACAGTTGCATTTTGCCAGAGGGCTGTGATTTGCTCCTGCCATGTGCCGACAATGGAGTTGATAACTTGCCTAGGAAGGAATCCTGTTTTGCATGCCAGGGTATGCTCTACCAGAACATTGTGTTTGGGCGTCTTCAGGTGCTGCTGCCATTTGCTGCCATCCTTCCCTGTCATTTATTTTCAGCAGTTTCTGCAATACTTCAACAGTTTGTTAGAATTCAGCTGGAATATTTTAACTAATTCATATGAGATAGGAATTTATATACCAGTGGTTTAGCTCTTGGTTTTGTCATTTGCTGGTGTAGAACTTGCACTGTTCGGTATTTGCAGATGTTGATAACAATATAGAATCACTGAATGGTTGGGGTAGAAGGGACCTTAAGGCCCATCTCATTCTACCCCCTGCCATGGGCAGGGACACCTTCCACCAGACCAGGTTGCTCCAAGACTCGTCCAGCCTTGCCTTGATCACTTCCAGGGATGGGGCTTGGGGATCGGTCCTCCATTCAGGAGATTGTCAGGGAGTTTGTGGAGAGTCAAATACAGAATGAGTGAGAGGTTGCATGATGGACTTCATCTGAACTTCATGCACGAATGGTGCAGTTTGTATAAATAAATGCTTTAGGAATAATTTTAGCTTCTGTTGGGAATTCCTTTTGCTGGTTAGGTGGTATATCCGTACATGGGGTTTGGAACCGTGACATCAATCTGATAGAGAAACCGTCATTCTTGAAGTGATGTCCTTCAAGATGTCATTCTTGAAGAACAATCATCAGAAGGCCTGCACAGAGAGTTCAACAGAAGACTCCCAGCTGGGTTTTGTTGTGCTGTAGTTGGTTTGTTTATAGTGACTCTTAAGTAAATAATAATGTATTGATGGATCTTCAAAATTTAGGGAATCCTTTCTGAATGTTTAATACCACTGGAAACTAATGCTTGTCTTTGTTTTTTTATTTACAGACTCACTGAACCTTCAGGGTATGTCACAGATGGGCCTGGAAATTACAAATACAAGACAAAATGCACCTGGCTCATTGAAGGAAGGTGAGTGTGGGAAGCAGCTTGGGAGTTTTGTGTTCCTTACTGGGACTTTTAGGTGAGTTTTATCTGCACTGAATATTTTTAGGTCTCATAATTCCTTCTGGCTATTCTAAAAGCTAGATAGGGCAACACTTAATTGCTCTTGGTAAATAAATTTTTGTGCAACTGAGCCCTCTAAACTGACTTCTGATTAAAAGGTTTATGTTGAAAAAGTATGTGGTAAACAAAAATCAGTGCATTTCTGTAAATAATGAAGGATTATGAATTACTTAACTGATATCATAGTGGGCCATTCAGATGATGGGATTCACTGCATTGTTGGGGGCCTTCCCCCCTGCCGTGGGGTCCTGGGAGAGAGGCTCTGAGGGGGAGGCACGGGGTTCCCCTGCCCCTGGTCAGCCTCGTTCCCCGTTGGTTGTTTTGTGTTCCCCTGCGTGGGCAAGGACCCTCGGGTCTCGGGATTGAGCAGTTCCTCGGCAGAGCCCCGGCCATGCGGCTGGGGAAATAAACATCTCTGAAACATCTATCAAGAATCGGTCCATATATATTTCTTTGCCACGGGCCTCGTTGTTTGATATGCATGTTACAGTAATCCCCACTGTAACAACATATGGGATTTCTCAGTAGTATGAGAAACAAGAGAAAGCTCTGAAAGCTTTTATTCATGAAGAATCAGTTTCTGTAGTGATGAACTTCAGATGTTTCTTTACTCTCTGAGCCATGAGGACTTCAGAGGAACCATTGACCTTTTATTGCAAAGGTTTTCTAAACTGGGAGAAGTCCCTCAGATCTCTCCCCTTACTTTGCTGCCCTTCCTGTATTTGATCCTTATATTGCTTACAGCAATTTCTTGTACAGGTTTTTAGGAGTAGCATATTTAGTGTCTATCCTTTGTCACCTGATTGATGGTGCAGCAGTTCAGAGCGTCTCACTTGTTGAAGCATATTTTTGATAGTACCAAGCTGGTGCCAGGACTGTAAGAGCCATTTGTTAATCTCTAAAGCTTTTCCACGGTCAGATAGGATGCTGTGTGATAACATCTGTGTGTTCAGTCACATTCCATGTTGTTCCCTGAATCTGCAGGTAGAGAGGTCTGTGAATTGGCATGAGTCACATGAGAGCATGTACTCGTACGGGACGCTGCAAACTGAGGCCTCTTGGTATCTTGGAGGATCAGAACTGGAGAGGAACTTGGGACAAGGGCCTGGAGTACCAGGACAAGGGGGAATGGCTTTCCACTGCCAGAGGGCAGGGTTAGATGTGATATTGGGAAGGTATTGTTGTTCTTTGTCAGGGTGGTCCTGGCACAGGGTGCTCAGAGGGGCTGTGGCTGCTCCTGGATCCCTGGAAGTGTCTATGTCTAGGTTGGATGGGGCTTGGAGCAACTTGTCCATGGCAGGGGGTGGAACGAGATGGTGGTGAAGGTCCCTTCCTAGATGATCCACTCTATGGCTCTTTATTTGGGAGGTTTGATGAGTTAGAAGGAATTATTCATTGTATGTGCTTCAGACGTTTGTTTGGGTTGAGGAAGTTTAATTCCTAGACTCCCAAAGTACTCAAAACTGAGAGGTATGCTACTCCATAGAACCATCCAGAATGATGAAATTGAGAGGCAACCACTCACTATTAACTTTATAAGGAGCCCAGTTGTTTGAGGTGGTTAAGAGCAAAAGTTGGATGCTCCAAGTGGCTACACCTTTTAATTTTTGTAGGTAATAGGAATACAGCTGCAGATGGTTTGCAATTACAAATAATTAAAAAATGTTTCACAAGACCATTATTGCAGACAGACCAGTCTCAGCCATCCCAGCACAGCCAGCTTAACCCTCATAACTTCTGTTTTTAAAAGGATATTGTGACTCATATTTTTATCAGAAGTAAAGTGCTTCTCATGAGTCCTCAATAATGTCACCAAAGCTGCTCCTCCAGCCTATAATTACTACTGCTGAGAGGCTTCCTAGGGAACCAGCACTTTGTGGGGTTTGAAGTGAGAGCTTTCTTGCTGGAAAGACAGAAATGTTCCTCCGTATTCCGTAGCCAGGCATTTAGGTTGGAGTCCTTTTCCTGCCTGTGATGGTTTATACCCTACTGTCAGAGCATGGTGGTAAACAGAAAAGAGATAATCATGGTGATTAAAGCAGCTGAAATATGCAGCCATGTGAAAAGAGTCCAAGCTCGCTGCCAGAAGTGAAATTCCCAGAGATCTGGACTTGGAAAGCAGCACCTGCAAAGCTATTCAGTTCTGAGTGCCCTCACCTTGTTGCTGGCATTCCATTGTGAAGAGGGCTTTGAGGTTAGCAGAGAAGGGTAAAATCCGAGTACGCCATTGAAGATACTGGAGAAATTCAGATACAAAATAAGCCATGTGTTCCTTAGTGTTCTCATTTCCTTTCTGCACCGTTCCTGATTTTTTCTTGGCTGGTGTCTGTGCTATGTTCTCATCCCAGGGGAGTCCTTTTCATTTTTCCCAGGAGTGCGAACAAAGCAGATGAGATCCATGGAGCCTTAGGATCCCACGGCAGAACCATGCAATTTTGCAGATGAGGGCTGTCTTCTAACGGTCGTTGGCTGTTGCAAAGAGACTCTTCCTTTTTGTTTGTGGTCTGAAGCTTTATTGATTGACAGTTTCTTTCTGTTCTACAGCTGTCAGGCTATTCAAGTAGAAGCAAACCCCTATGACTCCATAGGCTGCTCAGTTCTGAAGTCAGAGGTACTCTTTGTACCTTTTCTTTAAGCAGGACATTATCCTTGAGTTTCACCTGCTGCTCTTTTTCCAAAGGCCTAGAGTAGATCGTTATACCTATTGAAAAATAGTCGCTTGCAGAGTAAGTCCCTAAAGACTTCCCCTGCTGTGGGAAGGAAGGAGTCTATGGCAAGCTGACATTTTCAAAATTTATTTGATTAGGATGAACAGGGATTTCATCTGAATCCAGGGGCAATGCTGTCAGGGTGATCCTAGTCACTTGTGTTTGTCCTTTCAACAGCTACAGCTGTGGGTGGGAACAAGCACTGCTGATATAGATTCACTCTCTTATTTGTTTCAGGTCCAAGCACAATGTTAGTGGTGTTTGCACCCCCTTGGAGCTGAGTCCTAAATTAAGTATCTGCTGTAGTTTCTCTATGATTGTCTTTAGATGTATCTTTTTATATTAGCCATGAAACAAATGGTATCTTACCACGTTGAAAAGCTGGACGTGCTCCGGCTGTGTGAGCTAGCCCCCAGAAGCCCCCATGCCGTGGGCTGATCCCAGAGTGGGCAGCAGGGGAGGGGGATTCTGCCCCTGGGCCCCCTCAGGTGAGAGCCCACCTGCTGAGCTGCCCGAGCCCTGGGGCCAACAGCAGAAGGATGTGGAGTTGCTGGAGAGAGCCCAGAGGAGGCCCCAAAGCTGCTCCAGGGCTGGAGCCCCTCTGCTCTGGAGGCAGCCTGGGAGAGCTGGGAATGTTCCCTTGGAGAAGGGAAGGAGCCAGGGAGAGCTGGGAGCCCCTTGCAGGGCCTAAAGGGGCTCCAGGGGAGCTGCAGAGGGACTTTTGGCTTGTTTGGACAGTGGCTGAGGTCACTTGGTTTGTTCAGCCTGGAGAAGACTGAGAGGAGACCTCATCAGTCTGCAACTTCGTTCTGAGGCATAGAGAAGGGGCTGACACTGATCTCTCTGTAGCCAGGGACAGGACCCAAGGGAATGGCTTGAAGCTGTGTCAGGGGAGGTTTAGTTTGGATATCAGGAAAAGGTTCTTTCCCCAGAGGGTGGTCAGACACTGAACAAGCTCTCCAGGGAATGGTCACAGCCCCAAGGCTGCCAGAGCTCCAGGAGGATTTGGACAATGCACTCAAGCACAGGGTGGGATTGTTGGGGTCCTGTGCAGGGCCAGGAGTTGGATTCAGTGATCCTTGTCAGTCCTTTCCAACTCAGCATATTCTGTGATTCTGTGATCTCTACTGCACAATACGACACAGTTTCTGACCATAAAGAACTTTTCGCTTAATACCAGGGGAGCCGCACACAAAAAAAAAACCAACCTGAGCCACAGCATATTTAATGCACCTATAGTTACACCAAGTCACTCAGTTTTAGTCTTGTCTGGACCAGAGCTTCACACCAGTGGAGTACTCGGAAGGGATTTTGCCCTGTGTGTTGAGTGGCTAATTACAATTTTTTTTTTTTTCTTCTTTACAGGCCAAACACAATCCTCAGGCTTCGATTCAATCACTTTGCCACAGAGTGCAGTTGGGACCATTTGTATGTGTATGATGGAGACTCAATTTATGCTCCCTTACTGGCAGCTTTTAGGTAAGTTCCCCTTGGTGAGACTGTTAACTGTAGCCAGTGGTATTTTCTTAAATTAGAGCCTGACTTAAGTATGGTTTCTAACATTGTAAACATGATCCAGTAATCCAAATGTATAAAACTGCAAGTGCAGCACATATAGCCGGTGTCCTTTTGTGCACTGTTTGTCAGCATAAACAATTAAGGAGTTGTTTTTCGCTTTTACAATGAACAAGTCATGTCACTGCACTGTAGCATGTAAGTATTATGTTTTCATTTCCAAATCCTGATTCTTTGAGAGACAAAAAAATTATTGTCATCTGTCTGGGCTAGAGATGATTTGGTGTGCAGGCTCCTTTGAGAGGAGAAAACTGCCCCTTTTATGAGTTTGAACATGATTTAGGAGTTAAACTTGTAGTGTGTCAATGCAGACAGAAGGGTAAAAGCCAGCTAATGTTGTAGACATGGAGGTCTCATGGAATTATGTGTATCTTTTATATACCTTGAACTTTAAACTTTTAAACTATTTGGAACATGTTCAGGAACAACAATGATGGATCAACCTTGTAAAAACAGAATCACAGGATCGTTTGGGTTGGGAGGGACCTTAAAGCTCATTCAGTGCCACCTCCTGCTGTGGGCAGGGACACTTTCCACTGTCCCAGGCTACTCCAAGCCCCAATGTCCAACCTGGCCTTGGATGCTGCCAGGGATCCAGGGGCAGCCACAGGTGCTCTGGGCACCCTGTGCCAGGGCCTCACTACCCTCACAAGGAAGGATTCCTTCCCGATATCCCATCCATCCCTGCACTCTGGCAGTGGGAAGCCATTCCCTGTGTCCTGTCCCTCCATCCCATGTCAAATGTTCCTCTCCAGCTCTTGATGTGTAAAACTATCCATTCTGCCAATACGTTACAGGTATTTGGCTTGTGATGAGAGATCAGTGTGGATGCTGGTGAACAATCGATATTTCATGCTGAGACCTAAATGTAACTTGTGCATTTCTGTATTTCAGTCTCATAGTCACACTACCACCTTATGTTTTTTATTCTTTAAACTGAAATTAGGAAAATAATCCTAAGTTATCTGTGGAAAAAACTAACAGTTCCCCTGGGACTCTGCTTGTTCCAAGTGGCTGCGTAACTATTTCCAGAATTAACCTGCTGCTGGGCTTCCTCTCATTTGTGAAATAAAGATCTAAAAATACTTTGTGTTTGTTCTAGAAAATCTTTGTAGTGTCTATGAGAGAAGATCAACAGAGGAACAAAAGTTGATAAAAATTTAAACCACCACATGTGGTTTTTTGGTCTTCAACTGCAAGTGTAGAGTTGTTTTGGAGTGAAGGAATGTTTCCCATAAAGCTTCAGACTAACGTGAGGTCAAAAAGGACATGTCATTTGAAGAAGAAGCAACCTTCTCTCTCCCAAAAACCTGGCAATGCCACCTGGAAGTGCTCTCCTGATATCATGCCCTGATTGATGTGCAGGAAGAGGAGGAAATGTCATCTTGACCCAAAGTCATTTTGTTCTAATCAAGCTATTTTTTAATACCCTGGTGAAAAGGTGAAATGATGATGATTGTGCCTGCCGTTTCTTGTGTGCTTTCCAAAAATTAATAGGCTTTTAAAACTGAAGTTATAAGTAGTTCACAGCACAGTTATGCTGTAGTTCACCATCACACAGTTATGGTTCAGACTGGGAAATCTTCTGTAAATCAGGAAGCCTGGGCCTGAGGACAAGCAGACGTGAGCTTAGTACAATAACATTTTTGAGGTAGGGAAAAAAAATCCAGTTTTTAAAAAAATTGCTTCTTTAGATGGCGTTTGAATTTAACGTCATTAGCACTGAGCTGTGGTGTTTAGTAATCCAAGTTCAGGAAATGGCAGATGCTTCTCATTTTGGTGAGGTACCAGAAAGCATCTGTTGAAAAACACCTTTCTCTAATACAAAATTAATGCACTGGAGTTTTTTAAGGGCAGTGTTCATATTTTCTCAATTTACTTGGGTTATATTAAATTTATTATTACCATAACTATATTTCCTTGTTCATTATTTTTTGCACCCTGCCAGGAGATTTGCAAGATTGAGCTTTGTACAGTTGGACCCTGTAAACTTTCAGAGTTTGTTGATAAACACTAGAAATTCCTTCCTCTCTGAACTCAGTTTTTGTTCCCTCCCTGGCTTTTTACAGCAGTTCCCTGAGCCTTCACTTCCTTCACTGCTCTCATTTGTTTTCTTGACCTTCTGATGCTCATTTATGTTTGTTCACAAGATGATATTTATCCTGAATATATATCTATCTTGTATATATGTAAGATGATCTTGGAAATCCTCAGCACTGGATTATAGGGAAGCTTTAAATTGGTTTTAGCAGTTTTTAACAGCAATAAATATTTGCATAATGGCAACATTTACACAGTTGAAGTGTCTGCACAGACTAAACTCCTGGTAGTCTGAGAGCCCCCAGAGCTGCCTGGTCCTGCACATTAAGCTTTTTTTAATTAAACAGCATTAAAAATCTTTGCTGGTTTATATTTGTGATCATGGGCACAATGAGACTGTGTAAATGTGCTGCTTCAAAAATGCAATACAAGAACATGGAAACAAATGCAGCATGTTTGTCAGCACTGATGAAGAAATCTGAATTAGATAAACTCCACTCAGCACCTGTGAACTTTGTTGGTTTTGTTAACTTTACACCACATTAAACATTTACCAGAGCTGGTTTTGCACCTTTATTTTCATTTTGCTGTGGTTGGCAGGGGGTGTTTTCCTCATCAAACCCAGTTGTACTTGTGCAAGACCTTTGGCAATGGCCCAGAAGCTCCTGGTGCTTGCTATCAGGTGCCAGATAGATGGTCATGTGAGCCCTTGTTCCCTCAGGAAACAGGATCAGCTCCCCATCCTTTTGTTACTTGCTGGTCAATATGGCGCTTGAGCACCCAAATTTGAATGTAGGGTTGAGTTGGGTTGGAAGGGTCTGATCTGTCTCTCAAAGTAGGGCGACAGTCAGAGCCCTTTGCTCAAGACTTCGTCCAGTCAAGGTGTGAATTTATCTTTAGGATGGAGATCTCGTTGATCCTCTGGGTCAGTGGTCCAGAGATTGATGTTAAAAAATAAAAAGAAGAATGGTAAAAAATGAATCTAATACTAATGTCTAGTCACAATATCTTGCTGCAACCTGTGTGTGTGGCCTCCTGTCCTTTTCTTGTGAACCTCTGGTATTCCCTTCTCTCTGATCTCTCCTGGGGTAGTTGAGGTCTGAAATTGGATTTCACCCTTCTTCAGCCATCTCTCCTTGAAGGTAAAGACACCTCATTCCTTCTACCTCTCCTTGTACATAGATCATATGGTTGACCTGCCTCTATTTTTTCCTACTATTCCCTCAACTGTTTGCCAGAAATTGTAACTGACCTTGCTACCATGGGAACATGTATCTAGCTTGGGGGCTCCAACAGCAGAAAGATGTGGAGCTGCCAGAGCAAGTCCAGAGGAGGCCACGGAGATGCTCCAAGGGCTGGAGCTCCTCTGCCATTGACACAGGCTGGGAGAGCTGGGTGTGTTCCCCTGGAGAAGAGAAAGTTTCAGGGAGACCTCAGAGCCCCTACCAGTGCGTAAAAGGGCTCGTGAGAGCTGGAGAAGGACTTTGGACGAGGGCCTGGAGTGAGAGGACAAGGCGGAATGGCTTCCCACTGCCAGAGGACAGGATTAGATGGGATATTGGGAAGGCATTGTTCCCTGTGAGGGTGGGGAGGCCCTGGCGCAGGGTGCCCAGAGAAGCTGTGGCTGCCCCTGGATCCCTGGGAGTGTCCAAGGCCAGGATGGACGGGGCTTGGAGCAGCCTGGGACAGTGGGTGCTGTCCCTGCCCATGGCAGGAGTTGGAATGAGATGATCCTTAAGGTCTCCTTCCAGCTTAAACTGTTCCATGATTCTATGCTAACAACAGTCATGAAAGAACTGAGGAGGTTTTTTGGGCAAAGCCCCTGATCTGGAGGGTTCTGCAGATGGACAGGCTTCCCTGTGGTGGTGCTGCAGCAGCTGGGTCTGTGTGTAATGCAAAAAGGGAAGAAGGTTTCAAGAAAGATTGTACTTTGAGGTGCTGCCAGCTCTATAATGAATCTATCATCTATTTTTTTAGTAAGTCTTGTTGCAATGGCTTTGTTTCCTTAAAAGTCCATGTTTGGGAGTCATCTTGCTTCATTTCAGACAATAAATTTGAGATGTCTCCTTGTATTCTCCTCCCTCCTTTTTTATTTTTTTTTGCTACTGTTTTATTTTTAGTCTTCTGTAATTTCTGTTTTTAGTTTGTTTAGTTTTACTCTTGTAGTTCTGAGTATAGATGAGATGCATGGACTGGTTTTTAGTAACAGAAATCTTGCCATTTTGTGTACATGTGTGTCCAGATAGATCAAGGTATTTAAAAATTAGGATAATTGGATTTTGATGGATTGCAAAGCTTATTTTTCAGTATCATCTTTATCCTTTTACTCCTCTGTGACCTCTACTCTGTGTTTTCTCTCTTTCCTTTTGTGACTCCCAATTCTGCTTGTTTTCTGCCCAGTAGAATGTCTCATACTTCTGATCTCTAACAGGTTGTGTCTCAGGAGGAAATGAGGAATATACCAGTACTGTGATACTCAGATAGCAAATCCAGGAAAAGTAATAGAGGAGGTGCCCTTTGTTTTATATTATTCTGGTTTTTCAACGGTCTAGGGGAAAGAACAGGGCAGTGTGTGCAGGGCAGTGGAGAAGTTGGGTCTCCTGGACATAATTGTGGACTTCAGTACTTGAAGTGAGCCTCCATATTGAGTTGGAGAGAGATTTTGGACAAGAGCATCGAGTGACAGTACAAGGAGGAATGGCTTCCTACTGACAGAGAGTAGGCCTAGATGGGATATTGGGAAGGAATTTTTCCCTGTGAGGGTGATGAGGCCCTGGCACAGGGTGCCCAGAGCAGCTGTGGCTGCCCCTGGATCCCTGAAGTGTCCAAGGCCAGGTTGGATGGGGCTTGGAGCAGCCTGGGACAGTGGAAAGTGTCCCTGCCCATGGCACGGGGCTGGAACAACATGATCTTTAAAGTTTCTTCCAACCCAGGCCATTCTGTGCTTCATTGATTCTGTGATACTGTTTTATTTTCTGCCACTGACTTCACAAATCCATCTTACAGAAAATAGATGTTATTTCAGTGCAAAGCAGAGGTTTGCCTTTCTCTGGGTGTCACTGGGCAGCTGAGCTGAGTAGGAGTGTTTATTTGCTTTGGAGTAGAGATGGTTGCAAAATGTTTTGAAACTTTATGAAAGGAAATAAAAGCGGAGTGTTGTGAAACATGCTAATCGTGGCCAGAGTTGCTCAGAGATTCTGGATCATAATTTAAAGGAAGTTTTGCGTAATCCTTTATCATTCTGATTCTGCGTATTGGATTCTTCTTCATGGCAGATGTAAATTCTGTTTGTGCATCTGTTTATTCCATATGATGCTGGCAGCATTCTTGTCAAACAAATCCCAAATTTGAGATTTGAGATTTGTGATTTCTGTGATAGTCCTTTCAATAGGAAAGACTATTGAAGGCAATTTTTGTCTTGCCTTCCATCTATTTTGCCCTGTAATATCAGTGATAAGTGCTGAAGAAGAAACTAGAACGAAGAAATTTTTTTCTTGTCCCTGACCTGCAGTTTTCCTTACCCAAATTATTTTCAAATGTCTGTTTTCCCGTGGTGGAGGTATAGTGTCCTACAGTTTCCATTACAAAGGAATATTATGAACCAAACAAGAAGTTTGTTAGGCTTTTTGTTCTTTGATTTTATGGGAGATGGTCTTCTGGGAGAGATGAACTTCAGAAGTCTCAAATGTTGAGAATGAAACAAGGCACCTCTTCCAGAGAGAGGAAAATATAATTAATTTTGCCTTTTAATCCCATATCCTTGAGAAGCAAATGAGCAGTGGGGGGAAATCCGGCTTTCTCATAAGGAAATATTTATTGAACTGCGTATCTGCAGATGTGCTGGAGGTGTTTAGCCAAAATGTGGGATCAGGTTCTGGTGATTTTATGGCGTGTTGGTAAAATGTCCACTGTAAGACTTGTTGTGCAGGAAGGGCTGTTGTGCAGTTTGCAGTGTGATCCCACTGTAGGTTGCTCATTCATTTGCTGGTTTTGGTGCAAATACCCCAAAATCTGTAGCAAAAAGGATCGCTGGGTGTTTGTTCTATTCTTGGAGCACACCATTGTATTGTACTGTGGGGACAGAAAAATTCAGGTCACAAAAAAGTGCTTTCCGGGTGGTATTAATGGATGCTGTGGATAGCTGGGAGTGATTTCCTTGAGCGGATAAACTCATTTACTCTGTCCTAGGAAACTGTCTTCAACTGCATTTGCTTTCTATTCTAAATAGATGTGGAAAGAGGAAAAGTAAGTTCTTTTCGGGGGGGAAATTCTTTTCATCATTGCTTTTTAGTTGATGGTGGCCTTGGATACTCAGGAGTTGCAGGGCACGGGACAAGGCTCGGCTGTTTTCCCAGGAGAGCGGCTGGAGCTGCCTCTGGTTCCCTGCCCGAAACACGCCACTCTGCGACTTGAAGTCTCTACTTGTCACAAAGCTTCAACTTTGCCTTTGAAAATGGAAGTGAGGCTGAGGAAAGACGGATCTGTACAGGAAAATAGCAGCTGACTGTGAATAGGGGGTGGTAGGCAATGTGCTGTGCATGGATAAAGGCTTTTAAAAACATAAATTCAATAGACTTTGAATTTGTGCCAGCTTTGATGCCTGTTGTATGAGAGAGGAATTAACTTTTTCATTTTTTTATTGTCGGGCTTCTGTTAAATGAAGAATAAACATTCCCTTTTAGATACAAAGTATTTAGTGCAATAGGTAAATAGGTGGTAGTTACTTTTTTCAAAGCTCATTGAGTCTCCTTGTCAGTTTACTGCAATTATTTTGACAAACCATTATATAAATCTGTAGTGTGTCCAGTCTGGAATACTGTAGATAGTCTTGCCCACCATCTTTGCTTCTCTCTGCCAGTCCTGGAAAACGAAAAGGCTGTAGGATCTCAGAGAACCTGGAAGGGTGAGAGAAACATCCAAGGCGTCCAGAAGTGTGAAGCAAAGAATGAGGTGGGAGCTGGGAGAGTGCCAGACTTCTAGGATAGAAAAGACAACAAATGTGGATGTGATGAGTCAGGTGGAGCTTATAAAAGAAGAGATGACAGGAAGATGTGGTGCAGTTGACGTGCCTGAGGGGTGAGATTGCATCCAGAAGGACCTGGACAGGCCCAAGGAGCAGCACTGTAGGAACCTCATGAGGTTCAACAAGGTCAAATGCAAGGTCCAGTATCAGATTGGAGGAGTCCCGAGTACCAGAAGAGACTGGGGGATGGAGGGATTGAGAGCAGCTGCGGGGAGAAGGACTTGGGGATGCTGGTGGGTAAGAGACTGGATGTGCCTTGGCCTTGTGAGCTGGGGCCGAGAATGACCCCCATGCCCTTGGCTGATCCCAGAGTGGGCAGCAGGGGAGGGGGATTCTGCCCCTGAGCCCCCACCTGCAGAGCTGCCCCAGCCCTGGGGCCAACAACAGAAGGATGTGGAGCTGCTGGAGAGAGCCCAGACGAGGCCCCAGAGCTGCTGCAGGGCTGGAGCCCCTCTGCTCTGGAGGCAGCCTGGGAGAGCTGGGAATGTTCCCTTGGAGAAGGGAAGGAGCCAGGGAGAGCTGGGAGCCCCTTGCAGGGCCTAAAGGGGCTCCAGGAGAGCTGCAGAGGGACTGGGGCCAAGGCATGGAGGGACAGGAGGCAAGGAATGCTTTCCACTGGGAAAGGGCAGGGCTGGATGGGATATTGGGACAGAATTGCTGGCTGGGAGGGTGGTGAGGCCCTGGCATAGGGTGTCCAGAGCAGCTGTGGCTGCCCCTGGATCTCTGGAAGTGTTCCAGAACAGACTAGATGGGACTTGGAGCACCCTGGTCTAGTGGAAGGTTTCCCTGCCCATGGCAGTGAGTGAAATGAGATGAGCTTTATGTCTCTGGTTTAAGCTTCTAATGCAAACCAGTCTGTGATTCTATGACTGACTGCTCTTACTTCTCATAGAAAAGGAACCCGAGAGGCAGCAAGTCAAAAATGAGTAGAGTAATCCTTTCTCTGCTGTTGTGGACTTAAATTGTTAACCTTACTGCTGCAGATTTTTTCAGGTGAAAAGCATATAAACGATTAAGAAAGGAATTGGATAGAAGCATGGATGTATGGTTTATTTAACTGTGCTGACTTGGGTGCATTCTCCAGGTCTAAGCATCTGAACTGGGTGTCTGGAAGCTGCATTACACATCAACAAAATGCTCTGTACTTGCTTGATTTGTCGCAACCTTTCCCAATCATTTTTGTAGCCCACAGTCAGGAGGAAATCTGGGCTCAGCAGACCTTTAGTTTGACTTCGTAATACAGATTTTATTCTTTTGGGACACATTAATTTCTGTTTCCAAACATGCTACCTTGTTTTATGAATGGGACCTGCTTAATTCATTGCTGAGTAACAAGGGAGGGAACGGTTTTTGATAAGGTTAACTAACATTCTAGATAGCTTCAGATTTTCTCAAGTTAAATACTTTCAATAGATACTTATTTACGATTCCACAAATTCATTATACTTCAGATAATGGAAGTATGTTGAGTTTCAATTATTTTATTAGTACTGGTGCATTTACTCTTGTTGCTGTGCTCCCTTTTATTTCTCTTCTAATACTGTTCTTTTACTTTTCCAGTGGTCTTATTGTTCCTGAGAAAGAGAGCAATGAAACAGTACCTGAAGTTGTAGCTACTTCTGGATATGCTCTTCTACATTTCTTCAGTGATGCTGCCTATAATCTCACAGGGTTTAACATCACCTATAAGTAAGTGGCTCCACTCCACAGTGATGCTGCAAGTTGAGCAAAAGGAGATTTCTTCTTTTCTCACTTTTGTCTTGAAATAAACAATTGCCATTGAAGTGTCTAATTATGAGCAGGCACCTGAAATTTGATTTTTATCTTTATTATACCCTTGCAACAGCTAATAAGTGGCATGTGCTCAATGCTACAACTTGTCAGTGTGGACAAATGTTTGCTCCAAGAGACATTGTATTACTTGTTTTATGTTATTAGATCAGTTTGATTGTATCTAATCAAGAAGAATTGATGTATTTTGTGCATGTCTGTGCTCTTTGTGCAGAGATACTTCTGCACGAACACACTTTTCCATCAGCCACACATTTCACTTGAGACACTGGGCTGTACCTGGTCTTGAGGATCCTCATCCTTGGGATGCTCTTTCTTATTCAATCCCTGGGTTGAATCCCTTAATCTGGTTTTGTTTTATTCTGGAATGGTTTTATATTCTTTCATTCATATTCTGAATAGATGGGTGCTTTCTGTTCACTGACATGTATTTAGTCCTCATTGATGAGCTTTTTAAAAGTAATTCTGTTGTGTTCCCTAATTCATCAACTGCTTTTAGAAAGGTTTTGTCTTGAAGTAAATGTATCAACATACTCACAGAGATGGAATCTTTTGCTTCTCTAGGGATCATGAGCTTTGAAATTTTTTGCTCCTGCAGGTGCAAGTTATGTTTGTGCCACACTGGGAGATTTAATTTGGGAGTAACCTGCAGAAGGTCTCACCTCTTTCAGAAAAAACAGCTGGAAAAACAGTCACAACTGACTTTTTGCAAAAATTGAGTTTCTCTTAAAATAAGGAGCTTAGTTTTTGAATATCAAGTCTCGGTGCTTTCATCCTTAGTAAGAACATAAAGATGTGCTTAATAATGCGCATAATAGTGAATTCTTTGAAAAATAGGGGGCATCCAGAACCCCCTGAAAGCTCCAGAAGAAGATGAGGAGCCTTTGCAAAGTTACTTGAATCAGAGGAGCTAAAGCAGCAGCATGCGCCAAGTCTGGCTGATTGTGTAAACCAGGACTCCATCTACTGCCAGCTGTTGGGTTTGCACCATTGCAAAAAAAAAAAACAAAAAAAACCAATATTCTTTTAATTCTTCACTTTCTTCATATTTTCAAACAATTTTCAAGTGCTGTTTTGTGTTCTGGTTCTTAGGTTTCCTTGTAACATTTTTTTCAGCAAGTAGATTAAATGGTACATTTGTTTCCTTTAACTGTCTTCATAGTTACTACTGGGTGTAGGTCCTCAACAAACACTTGTGAAATTATGTCTTGGAGCCCGTGACAGTGAGAATAATGGGTAGTAATCCCCATCTGTGTATTATACTGGTTGATACACCAGCAAAAACTGGAGTCTGGAAATTAATATGATCTCAAAATTTGGACCTTTACCAAGGATGTATCTGGTTTTTGCCTCAGCTACATTGCACATATTATAAAATCAGAAATTATTCAAAGCAGGCACGTCTTTGGCTTAGGTTTCATCTCCAGTGTGTTCTCTTGGTAAGCAGATCCTAGAATAGTACCCGATCGTGAGCAGTTTAAGTATAAATTTCACAGACACCACAGCAGCCTTATACTTTGATTAAATTCCTCCCTTACTGTTGGGTGTTTTAAGGCAAGTAATTTGCCTTACAAATGGCTAAAAATCATATTGATAATTTTCTCAGAGGAGCTGAGAGTTTAACTTGTGAAATGAAGCAGTTCTGTAGGAATAGAGTACACATCTCTATAGGTCCATCACACCAGGTATCAGATGACAGTCTCTTGGTTTGTAATGATTTGTATTAACTTTGTTCAGCGTCACTCTTGCCTTTGTTAATAAGTATTGGGGATCTGCTTCCTTCCTGACAAACTGCTCTGTCCCCAGTTTCAATATGTGTCCCAATAACTGCTCTGGCCGAGGGGAGTGCAAGCTCAACAGTAGCACCAGCGCTCTGCAGTGTGAGTGTGCCACATACTGGAAGGGAGAAGCTTGTGACATCCCCTACTGCACCGAGGATTGCGGGGCACCTGAGAGAGGCCGGTGCAACTTCAACGACTCTAAAGCGTGTTTGTGCTCTGCAGGCTGGCAAGGTGAGTGTCGTGGTGGGTATAGAGAACTTCTGGGATGCGTTTTCTATGTGTGGAACTGGAAGTTTAATTGGGAGTACGTGGGAATGTTCTGCATGACAAGTATTAGCATTTTGACTAGGAACAGAGTATCTGCTTTTTAAATTTAAAAGATCATCCTTCATTTGGAAGGATGGATATGCTGGAGAGGAGGTCACAGAGAGGCTCCAAGGGCTGGAGCCCCTCAGCTCTGGAGATGGGCTGGGAGAGCTGGGGCTGCTTACCTGGAGAAGGGAAGGCTCCAGGGAGAGCTCAGAGCCCCTTGCAGGGCCTAAAGGCACTCCAGGAGAGCTGGAGAAGGACTTTGGACAAGGGCCCAGAGTGACAGGACAAAGGGGAATGACTTTAAATTGAAACTGGGTTGTTTTAGGTTAGACATAAGGAAGAAATTTTTACAGTGAGGGGAGGGGAGGCCCTGGCACAGAGCCCAGACCAGCTGTGGCTGCCCCATCCCTGGAAGTGTCCAAGGCCAGGTTGGATGGGACTTGGAGCACCCTGGTCTAGTGGAAGGTGTCCCTGCCCATGGCAGGAGTTGGAAGGGAATCCTTCCAACCCAACCCAGTCTGTGAGTCTGTGTTTTCTTACAATTGCTTTTAAGAGCAACTTCGTCACCATCCAAAGTGGAACCAACCCGTGGTATGCAGGCATCACTTCAAACCTCATTCCTATGCATCTAAAGGAAATTTGAACCTGGTTGTCATAGCTGACCTGTTTGAACATGTAAAATGCCTTGTTCTCATGTCCAGCTGATCTGATCAGCCATGTCCAACTTGGCAATGATTTGGGCTGAACATACATTTTTCCTTTGCAAAAACCTACTGACATGTAAGAGTTAGTGTCATATTAAATGCAACCAGCTACAGCACTGGCAGGAGATAGACCTCCAGCTGAAATAAAGGCTTTGGAAAAAAAGAGTTTTTAAACCTTTTCCCAGGTCCTGGCTGTTCAATTCCTCTTCCTGCAAACCAGTCATTTTGGACCCGGGAGGAGTACTCTCTTCCAAAACTTCCTAGAGCATCCCACAAAACCGTCATCCATGACAATAAAATGTGGATTGTTGGAGGCTATGTCTTCAATCATTCTGACTCTCAGAAGGTTTTAGCGTGAGTATACACCCAAATAATAAAAACTAAAGAGAGGAACTTAGATTTGAGAGCTAACTTTGCTTTGGTCTATGCTTCATCTCCAAGGGAAAACAACTGTAATAAAAATGAAGGCTCATGTTTGAGATGGGGGAAAATCTTGCTAAGGGGTGCTAATTTGGGAAAAGAAAAGCATAAGGTTCCTGATGTTCAGTGAGTTTTTGATTCATCTGTGTCTGACAGCATTTAACTATTCCCCATATATTTCTGGGCCAGCTCCTAAATTATATCTGGCCTCATATTCAAAGAGGGTAGTTTTGCTTCAGTGTTTTTAGCCCTTCCCTGTGTCATGTCTGTGTGACTTCAGAGTTTTGGGCTCCTTAATTAACGCATACTGACTACTCTGGATAGTTATCCATAGTGGATGGGATACCAAACAGGGAGTGGCATTAGGATGAGGACATTTATGCAATTGTTAGAGAAGATTTAACAGTAACTAAAATATCAAGTAATAATTGTGTGCTTCATGGAAATACTCCATTTAAAAAAACGCAGCTTTTGTGTTGTATTTGGACAGATCCAGACAAAAGCTGGATTTTTTTCCAGGGATACTCGCATACCTCACTTTGATAAACCTAAGTGAGAGCTGTGTATTCTGCACTTGCCTCCGGAGATAATGGTTCTTACAGGGGAAGAGGAGCTGAAAACACGCATTTAAATGTAGAACACTTGCTAGATGCACCCACAATTTACTCCTCCAAAGTCACACCTCATTTTTTAATAGGATACCCTATGGCTTTGTTGAATGCTTTCTCAGAGATGATTTTATCTCACAAGGCTCTAAGCCTGGCAAGTACAGTGCATTATTTTAGATAAAAAGCCACAAGCCATTTTCAGGGCAGAGGGCTTATGTTATTTCAAGCATGAATGGCAAAGGCATAATTAAAAAGTGCTTTTTAAGCACTGGCAGATTTTTTTTGATCAAGTATTTGGAAATTACCTAAGTTTAGTGTAAAGTTTTCATACTGTTTTGAGGGAGAGGTGGTGTAAGTTATCACAGCTTAATAGGCAATGCATTAGCTCTTGGGTTTGTATGGAAAAGAAAAGAGGGCAAAGGAAATCAATATGTGGATGTTGAGTAATACAGCAGGTTCAGCTGGATTTTTTTAACCCATAAGTAGTTTGTGTGAGCTTTGTGCATGCTGAAATCATGGCAGGATTTATTATTTTAGTAAATAATTATATCTAATATATTAAGTTGGTAGATAATTTTCCCCAAATCTTAGAAAGGACAAGAAATCATATTCTCAGCTTTAATACCTATTTCTTGGAAAATAATTCAGTTTTTGTTACACAGGTATGATCTTATTTCTGAAGAGTGGCTTCCACTGAACAACTCTGTGAACATGGTAGAGATGAGATATGGTCATTCGTTGGCATTACACAAGGTAAGTTCAGTGTTCCAGACTCACTTCCCAGCTGTATTCCCTTCTTCTCTCCTGCTTCCCACCCCTTATCACAGATCAGTCTTGCTTTGGGAGAAGTGTTCCTCATTCAGCAGCTTGTCCATGCTTAGTCCAGGCTGTATACTTGTGCTCTAGGGAATCCTTGGATGGGTGTCCTAGGAAGTCTGTAGTGCTTCTGCTGTGTGTTCCTTCTTTGCCCTTTTTCCAGAGATTTTAAGGAGGACTGAGGTCAGTGAGTCCATAATTTCCTTCTTTCTGTCTGTGCTGACAAGACATGCCTGAGGCTGAGTTTGCTGGAGTTCAGCTGGTTCTCCAGCTGCCTTTTATGTAGATCACATAAATATTTTTATGAGCTCTGTTGTCCAAGACACCAAAGCAGAGCTGGAGAATTAGGGATTTTTGTTTCTTGCTCTGCAAGTAAACTTGTGAATCTAATCTTCCAGCATCTGACACAGCAAGCAGATTTGACTGTTTTCATCTCCTTTCTCACCTGCGTGCCTTGCTGTGAGTGAAGGCCATGTGAGAGCAGGATGGGAAAGTCTTTGGAAAGGAAATAAGGCTGAGCCATTATTGACCTTTGAGTTTTGGAATGTTTTTTAGCTCAAACAGTGCAGACCTGTACAAAACTTAATTATAAATACTCAAAAAATGCCACACACTGCCATTCACAGACAGAGCATTTGGAGAACCTCAAAGGATGGAAATTCATCTTGGAATCACAAAATGGTTTGGGTTGGAAGGCACCTTAAAGCTCATCTAGTCCCAACCACCTGCCATGGGCAGGGACACCTTCCATTATCCTAGGGTGCTCCAAGCCCCGTCCAACCTGGCCTTGAACACTTCCAGGGGTGGGACAGCCACAGCTGCTCTGGGCACCCTGTGCCAGGGCCTCATTACCCTCACAGGGAAGAATTTCTTTCCAATATCCCATCTAACCCTGTCCTCTGCCAGTGTGAAGCCCTGAGTCCTGTCACTCCAGGCCCTTGTCCACAGCCCCTCTCCAGGGGACTTTATTAAGTAACTTCAGACCAGTAGCTTCATTCCTTACCAAGTAGCTGTTTCCTAAATGCTAAACTCCTTGGCTTTATTTTGTCCGACTTCTTTCAGGATAATATCTACATGTATGGTGGTAAGATAGATGCAACGGGGAACGTGAGCAGCCAGCTGTGGGTGTTCCACATTTCCAACCAGAGCTGGGCCCTGGTGACTCCGAAGGCCAAGGAGCAGTACGCTGTGGTTGGACACTCAGCTCACATCGTCACTCTGCAGGACAACAGCACCGTCATGCTTGTCCTGTTTGGGCACTGCCCTCTCTATGGGTACATCAGCAATGTCCAGGAGTACAACCTGGGTGAGTATGACTGGGGCCCTCTGCCAGTCACTTGAAGTGTAAGAGTTGGTTTGAAAGTTATTTAAATTACTCATGTTCAGATAGCAAAACACAGGCAAATGTGTTCTCCTCCTCCTGTTTGTATTTACAAGAAGTTGAACCTAACATATTTGTATAATCCAGTGAGCAGGCAGCCATGTGACTCCAGCTTTAATACACAGTGTTAGGTCCCAAAGACATAAAGCTGTAATTGAGAGACTAAGCAGGACAGTTGGGGGGCAATTGAGATTAATTTTCCTCTCTCCCTCTGAAAAAAACCCTCCACTTCTGTAGTTATTTTTTAATTCTGGAATTATGATAATGACTGTAACAATTCAGACCAAATATCTGCTTAATACCTGATACTCATGTCCCCAGCAGCAGATGCTTAGGGAAAGAGATGCTGAATTTCTGGATTCCCATATCCCTGATAGATCTGACCCTCGTATCCTGGAATAGTCCAGGCTCTGATTTTAGGATCCAGAGATTTCTAGTATCATCAGGGAAGAAGCACAGGAAGCTTTCCAGGTAAACCGAACTCCTGCCTAACTCAGAAATGGAGGCACGTTCCGGGCTCCATGGACCAAGTTCACAACAGGAATGTGCTGGTTATTCTCAGAAATAGTGGCCCTGTCTGCACTTTGGACCTGTTATCTTTGTCCTCCAGTCATGCTCATCCAGAGGACCTACTGGAGCCTGATTCTCTGGTGTCCATGTGAGCGAGATTTCTTCCTCTAGGAGAAATCCAGAGAGAACCAGGGCGGGTAGGGCAGTGATTTGTTTGTGCCATGTGTGATCTTGCAGACTGTTAAATTCCTTTGCCTATTGTGTGCCTGCTCTGGCCTGGAGTTGGGAACCTCGTTTAGGGTTTCATTCAGTACTTACTACAGAGATTTGGTGTATAATGTGGTATTTTTATTTCAGTTGCCATGATAATATGCCTAAAGTGCTTCAGACCAATGTTATTTTAGTGAGTGAGATATAGGATCATGAATCACATATTAGTTTTTAACGGCAGTGTTCTTCCCAGTCAGACTTGGCTTCAGTGCTGTCTGGCTTTATATTTATATATTTACATATATATAAGAAGTAAAAGTGCTCTTGAGCCCCATTCCAAATCAAGTCACAGTGCTGGCATTTTCATGTCATTGAAATGCAATCTATTATTTGTCTACTTTTTATTTCCCATTTACTTAGCTTGTCTGCAAAATGTAATAAATGACTGTGGAAGAGCTATTTCTTTATTAACAATAGCTGGCAACACTTCTTAACAACAAACTTCTTGAAGAAGAATATTTTTGGATATGAAGTGATGGAGACAGTGTCTAGATCTGAGTCAGGGGAATCCCAATTTATTTCACCATGTTGTTGATGAGTTATTAATGGATAGAAATTAACCATGTTTTGTCACTCATATTTTTTAGTGACAAATACCTGGAGTATCTTACAGACTAGTGGAGCTTTGGTGCAAGGAGGATATGGTCACAGCAGTGTTTATGATCCAAATACAAGATCGATCTATATCCATGGAGGTTACAAAGCATTCAGTGCCAACAAGTACAGGCTGGCAGATGATTTGTACAAATATGAAGTTGATTCCCGTATGTGGTAAGTGGTTCTTCTTCTGTCTTTTTCCTGTTTACTACCCTATCAGTTTTGTTTGTAGTGAACAAGAGGATGGGTATTTGATAAGGGTACAATGGTTTATGTCCACCTGAATTCAGGAGAGATGCTGTACTCCTGGATCTCTTGTTTTTATGTCCCTTTATGAATAGACAATCATATAATCAATATAATCAAGGCTGTGAACAAGCCAAGAAATCCATTTTAATATATTGTTTGATTCAAGCTGGAAAGAAAAATATTTGATGTTTTTTTCTTGCTAACTGTACAGCCTATGCATATTAGTACAGTTACTGCAGTCATGCAAGTGATAATCCATTCTGCAGTTAAGACTGTAAAAGAATTTCTATTATAACCCCATTTTCTTCTGGCTCTGTAACTGCTTGAAATGTTCATTTCTTAAGCTGAAATCTTCTGTGATTTGTTTCTGCCCAAAGGTGAGTTTTTTTAAAAAGCTATGTTCACATTTCAGAACTTGGAGCAACAGAGGTGAAATACATTTTCCTTAATTGTGTGTTTTTCTTAACGCTGTTTCTAAAGGCTCCTAACAAAAAGGAGACTGTCTTTTGGGTTAACGCATGTAAATTTGACTCGCTGTATCTCTTACTGAGTGTTAAAATAGTTTGTGTTTCTGCAACATCTGTTTGTGAGTCTGTACTGAATAGTAAGGTAATGAGTGACTAATGTCCAACCCCCCTCCTTCCTGCTCAGTTGTATGCACAGAAATAACCCCACTTCCTCTCTAGGTTAATTTGGTCTTCCACTTCAGCCATGGAGTGGACAAATCTGGCTGAGTAGGCAGAAACTTAACAAATGTGACAATGTACTTCCAAACTCCTGCAGCACCAATTTTCTTTTGTCACATTTATTTCATCAGTCTGGCAAGCCCTGTTGAGCAAGTAGAGAGTGTAGGACTGCCTATTCATCTCTATCTCTGCCTTTTTCTTGTGTCATTGACTCTTTGTTTTATTCTTCAGGGATTTAGGCCCTCTCTTCCTTGTTAAATCCCATGAGCTTCCCATGGGCCCACTTCTTGAGCTCCTCCAGGTCCCTCTGAATCGAATCCTGTCCCTCAGGCGTGTCAAGCACACTCTCAACTCGGTGTCCTTAGTGGAAGGGATGTTAAAGCTCAACCTGTTCCATCCCCTGCCATGGGCAGGGACCCTGTCCACTAGACCACGTACTTCAAGTCCCACCCAGCCTGGCCTTGGACTCTGCCAGGGATCCAGGGGCAGCCACAGCTGCTCTGGGTACCCTGTGCCAGGGCCTTACCACCCTCCCAGGGAACAATTCCTGCCCAATATCCCATCCAGCCCTGCCCTTTCCCAGTGGAAAGCCATTCCCTGCCTCCTGTCCCTCCATGCCTTGGCCCCAGTCCCTCTGCAGCTCTCCTGGAGCCCCTTTAGGCCCTGCAAGGGGCTCCCAGCTCTCCCTGGCTCCTTCCCTTCTCCAGGGGAACATTCCCAGCTCTCCCAGGCTGCCTCCAGAGCAGAGGGGCTCCAGCCCTGCAGCAGCTCCGGGGCCTCCTCTGGGTTCTCTCCAGCAGCTCCACGTCCTTCTGCTGTTGGCCCCAGGGCTGGCGCAGCTCTGCAGGTGGGGTCTCACCTGGGGGGGCTCAGGGGCAGAATCCCCTCCTTCAACACAAATCCTCTCAGGAAAGTAGGAAAATCCTCCAAAAGATGACCCTTTGTGTTCAGTGTCATCAACCCCACTGATTGAAGTTGAGATCAGTGCTGAGTTCGATTAGTGCTTCCCATGATGTAGTCACTGATGAGCCAGCGTGTTGTGCAGGGCTCACAAGCTGCAGGGCCCCATTTTCAGGAGCTGTATAGATTTCCTTAAAATAGAATTTTTAGTTTTAAGCAACAGATGCTGCCCAGTGTGAAAGAATTCTTTGGGTTCCTGTAAAAGCAGAGTTACTATAAAGTATTGGAGTCTTCCCAGGCTGACTTTGCTCAAAAGCCAAGTTAGTGTGAAAACTTGAGAATCCCTAGGGAAAGAATTGATGATTTGAAGATCCGTATCTTTGGAAAGAGGCTCTCATGGATATATTTCTCCTATAAATTGGCAAAGCAAATGGAAAGATGAGAATGAAATTACGGGAGGAATTGAATAGTGTGAAATGTAATTGTTAAGCACCTCATTAAGAAAAGTAGTTAGATACTATTACCCTCCTCCCTGCACCCTCAAAATGTTCTTCAGCTTGGATTTATGGAGTGTTTTGTCTTTGCCAGGTACTTACCAGTCTCATTAATACATTTATTTTTATTTCTGAAGGACTATTCTGAAAGACAGCCGATTTTTCCGGTACTTGCACACAGCTGTGATAGTGAGTGGGACCATGCTGGTGTTTGGAGGAAACACTCACAATGACACCTCCATGAGCCATGGAGCCAAGTGCTTTTCTTCAGATTTTATGGCATATGATATTGGTAAGTTCTAGCAGAAATAATAACAAACCCCCAAATACTTGGCTATTCCAACAGAGCTGTCTTCAGTTTGCCTTCAGAATGACTGGTTTACATGCTGGGTATGTTATCCCAAATGGTGCTGGGCACAGGGATGTGCAATCAGGAGAGGCTCATTAGCTTGCTGCAGAATTCCAAGCAAAAGAGGTGAGTGATTTCCAGTTACAGACAACAGCAGTTCCTTTGTCAACAGTTTATACACAACCTTGGGCATTAAAAATGAGGTTTTAAACTGTGTATTGTTACAGAATCATGAAATCATAGACTCATTAAGGTTGGAATAAACCTTTAAGATCACCAAGTCCAACTGGCAACCCAGCACTGCTATAATTTTCAACACTAAACCATGTCCTCAAGTGCCACATCCACACCTTTTTTTGAACACTTCCAGAGATGGTGACTGCCCTAGGCAGCTTGTTCCGGTGGTTTGCAACCCTTTGCATCAAAAAACATTTCCTAATATCTAATCTGCATCTTCCCTGGCACAACTTGAGGTTGTTTCCTGTCCTGCTGTCTCAGCCGTAAATCTCTCCTGATGTTTTGAGTGTGTTTTAATCTATGATGGATCAAAAATTCAGGTTCTTAGGACATTTACAAACACTAGACCCTGCTGAAACTCAGCTTGTACAGTGCACACTCTTGTTTAAACTGCTTTATTCAATAATAAAGCCAAATTTAGGTTGTATTTGCTGAGTTTCAATAGCCAGGAGAGGGCAGCATTTATTTGTGGGTTTGGATTCCAGAGACTGAGTTTAAGAAGAACAAGAAAAGAAGAGATGAAATTACCTGAAAGAAGTTACATACACACCCAGATAATTCACACTGGGGAAAAACGCCATCCTGTACTCTGACATTCGCCTTTCACTCTCAGAATGCCCTAAATGTGGGTTCTCTGAAATAATCATGTAAATCTGAAATGTCCAAGTGACTGTCCACTGAGATCCCACTCCTGGTTTGTGAGAGGAAAGTGCAAGTGAATACTTGGATCATCATGGTTTGGTATCCTTGTGCATTTTGCTCTCTGTTACAGCAGTCATTCCATTCTGCCTCCTGTGATTTCCAGTCACATCCCTTTGGAATTTTTGTGTGCTCATAACTGGCTTTATTTTGATTTATTTTTTAATTTAAGAATTAAAATGGGATATTCGACCAGGTGGGATGGGGCTTGGAGCAGCCTGGTCTAGTGGAAGGTGTTCCTGGCCATGGCACAGAGCTGAAATGAGACTGTCTTTAAGGTGCCATCCAGCCCAGAGTATTTTGTCATTCTGTGGCAGTCATGAACAGTTTGATTTTTTAAACTTTGGTGGCAATAGTGATAGATTTTTCTTTCTGCATTCTGCTATCTGCCCTGACTTATTGAACTCTCTGTTAGGTGTAAAACACAAATTGCATTAATTTGACAAAATATCCCAATAATGCTGTTCATTTTGATTCACTTTAGGTAACAGGCAGGTTCACATTACATGACATGAGTGGTGTAGTTAACATCCCCCGTTCTTACCAGAAGCTCACCGACATGGGGAGCTTACATTGATTTTACTTCACGTGATGGGTGAGAGGTGTTCTTGAGTCCCCTCATTCCTTAGAGAAGAGACTCTCAGCCTGAAAAGAGCAGCATTTTTTTCAGAAATAAGACCACTTCTGTTCTCTTCACTGTGGGAACAGAATCGTGCCCATTGTGCATGATTTTCCTTATCCCATGTGACTAGGAATAAATCAGGGTGGAGGCTCATCATTTGTGTCACAGCAGAAATACCTTTTCAGTGGTTCTTCATGCATGATCTCTGCAGTAATCAATTACGTGCTCATGTTGGTCTCCATGGGAATAAGCCCATATAGCCCCCCTGTTGTCTATCCCTTGATGTTCCCAAGGCACAAGTTACCCAGGAGAAAACCAAGCAAGGTCAGTTGATACTGGAGGCCTTCAGTGGGGAGGCTTAATAATTGTCTTTATTCCCTACTTTTATAGTATGCTGTCTGGCTGGTTTGCTCATTTTTTACATCTCGTTGATTAGTGATCATGACTGATTAATGATCATAGTGATGGTTGGAAGACTGGAGAGAAGTGGAATTAAACCCAGTCTGAAACAAATGCTTCAAACCCAGGTCTTCTCCTTAACCTTTGCCATTAAAACTTGTTTTGGTAGTAACTAATTTTATTTACATCATCAAATTTTTCTGTTTTTTCCTCCTCGAATTTCTAAGTAGTCAGAGCACATGCACTGAGTATTGTGAGGACATAAAATCTTTTTTCTGTGTGGGGCAATGCCAACAGCTTGCACTGAGATGGTGAGCAATAAAAGTTCTTGAATGCTTCTTATCCTTTATTCTCTGCTTGACCAGGTTGGGGCATATTCAGTCCAAATTGTCCAGGTACTGCCTAGTTTGGGAAGGTTTCAGGATAACAATCCAGCTGTGTGCATGTGCTATTCTTGTTGATTCTCAGGACAAGCCTTTGGATTGTTGACATTTGGGTTGGTGAGCACTTGGGCAGAGCTGTCTCACAGTATTTTACCTGTTTTCTGCACACTGAAATGGCCAATTAGCTCTTCCTATCCCCAAAATTGGTCTGTCTGGCCTTTGTCAAAAAGTTTCCTGCTCTGCAGCAGCTTTGGGTGGAAAAATGCCTGACGTAATCTTCTACCTCCTGCTTAATGTAAAGGTGCTACTTTTATGATGATCTTTTCTTCCCACAGAAGAGAAACTAAAACTCTTCTATTTACCCCATCAAAATTCTGATTTTATGACATAGGGAGAAGCTGGATGTTTTCATAGCTGATATGTTATGTTTGAACAGTACATTTAATAAATCCTGGCATTGTGAGCTTTAGGTTAAGTCAGGAAGGAGAAGATTCTTCATAGTCTCAGAATTACTCAGTTTTTCCAATACTTGATCTCTGGTTAAAGATGGGAAAGAAGCTTAAAAAGCAAAATATTCCAGGCCTTCTATTAATCTAGAAAAACATGTTTCTTGGCCTCACATAACACACAACTTGATGGCTGAAAAGTTACAAATTGCTGTCCAATTTTTCTGAAGTCTCCTATTAAAAACTGGAACTGTCATGCTTGGCTCAGGAGTGATGCTGGGCTAGGTTAAATTCTTTGAAAATGGAGCAAATGACATATAAAAATAAATTTCAAAAGAACAGTTTATCAAAGTACTAAATCTAACTGTGTGTTCTCTCTTTTCTTTATTGGCACTCTTGAACAAAATTGCTCCGCATCTGTTGTTTTATTCAACAATTTTCCAATTAAATTGAGTAAAAAATTAAAACTTTGTTTATCTTTGTCCTTTCAGTTTATCCATGGGCTGGTTTGGTTTGTGGGCTTTTTTTTTTCCAGAGGGTCAGTCCATGCAACAATGGTTTTATCTTGTATTAAAGAATCTTAGGAATATTTGAAGGCTCTGTAGATCTTTACAAAAGATTGACTTTTCTGTCTTAATTGCATAAATTGCATCCAAGTGCCTTTGGGATATTGGCCCCCAAGGTGATCCATTCCCTTTATGAAATTTAAGTGTTATGAATTGGACTGACTTTTCCTACTTTTGTTCCTTTGCTCATCAGGTTAGATGTTTCTTAGTTTGTTTTTTCTCCCATGCTGCCCAAAGGAAAAAATTACCTGAGAAGCCAAGTAAAAAATGAAGCAGAACTTATAAATGTTATGCTAATAGAAAAAGATGGAATAATCTATCATTGTGTTAAAAGAGAAAAACAGCCACAAATGCTTAAGCTGTGATGAGCGAAAAATATTTTTAAAAACATGGATATCTACCCTCTAGGAACATAATGGCAATGGAAAAAGTAAAAAAAAAAGATAAGCCTCTGTTCTCAGTGATAGTGGTTTGAGGCAAAACTGCAAATAATTCATGTATAAACAGATCAAACCAGAACTTGTTACATGGTGAAAATTCCACTAGTAAAGGAGGAAAAGCAACTACTTCTTGTCCTGTTCCCTGGGAGCAGAGCCTGACATCCCCCGGCTGCCCCCTCCTGTCAGGGACTTGTGCAGAGCCACAAGGTCCCCCCTGAGCCTCCTTTGCTCCAGCCTGAGCCCCTTTCCAGCTCCCTCAGGAATTCTCCAGCCCCTTCCCAGCTCTGTTCCCTTCCCTGGACACGCTCCAGCCCCTCAATCTCTTTACTGAAAGATCACAAGTACTTTGGGATCTTTCAGGAAGAAGCATGCTGTGGAAGTTGTCTCATTCGTTATCCAGAGAAACATTTCTGAAATGAGTTTTTTTCACTCGTAGCTTGTGATCGGTGGTCTGTCCTTCCTCGCCCGGGTCTCCACCATGATGTGAACAGGTTTGGGCACTCTGCTGTGCTGTACAACAGGTAAGGGCAGAGATGTTCCAGATCTCTGTACATGTGCACATGGAGATCAGGAACTCTGGACAAGGGGGCTCCTCCTTGTCCAGGGAGCTTTTGGCTGCCCCATCCCTGGAAGCGTCCAAAGCCAGGTTGGATGGGGTTTGGAGCAACCTGGTCTAGTGGAAGGTGTCCCTGCCAATGGCACGGGGTGGAATGAGATGGGATTTAAGGTTCCTTCCCACCCAAACCATTCTGTCATTCTGTGAATCTCGGAAAGTTTTCAGATCTTCACTCTTGAATGTCTTCAGCATTCACCTGTTCTCATCAGCCCTTCCTCACTGGGCTAAACTGTCTCAGCTCACTTAGTTTTTCCAATAGTTTGATTTTTTCTTTCATTATTTTTATATATATTTCTATTTTTTATTTATGTCACAATTGTGCATTTCAGTGTATTTCACATTAATTACTTAGCTGCACTGACATTTATTTTCAAATCTGAATTTCCCCCATGCTTTTTAAATTTGTCCATGTTTCACTTGACACACCTTATCCTATGGGGCTGCTCTTCCCTAGGCACGTGATGTCCAGTATTTAGGTGAAATCTTAGGTGAGATTTCGGCTTTTAAGCCTTACACACTGTATCCCTGCTTCCAGATGAACAGCTGTTACAGAATCAGCTGTTACTGAATCAGTGGAACCAAGTTTGAGAAATTCATTTCATAGGAATCCTAAAATAGAATGAAAATCATATTAAAAATACTTACTATTCACAAAAACTTCTCTTTTCAGTTGCCTTAACCCTTCTTCACGGTATTTTTAAGGGTGCATTAGCAAACACAGATGCACAGAGAATTTCTGGGTGACATTTTTGTGTAACTACTAAAATTTGATATTTTACCTGGTGCAATTGTGATACTGTGGTTTAAAATCCCACACCTCTCCCCCTACAAAATATTATTTGTTTTGGGGGTTGTTTGGGGTTTTTTAGTTGACACAATGACTCTGTGCAGTTGTTACCAGCCATGCAAAGTGTGGTTTTCTGACAGAAGAGTAGAGACAATGACAGCACCAAATTGTTTTTTCACAGTTTCTGAACTCTGGTTTAATGCTATGATACCATCTCCCCAAATTTTAGCCTTCCTCCATGTCTTGCCATGGCAGATTATAGGAGGATTCCACATTTTTGCAGCATTTTATGTATAATCATGCTGATCAGGTGCTCCCAAAGTTTTGGCGGAAGGGGAACATTGGTTGATGACCTTCAATAGCTTTGGCTCTGTGTTGAGTCTCTCTGGCTTCTCTGAAACAGTGAAATTTGACTGACCTTTTCTTTAGTGCTTCCCTTAACCAAGAGCTATTTATTTGGATTTATATATGCTGGCATGCAATAAAACACTTCCCTCAGGCCTTAAATCCCATTTACCTGGAGCAGTGCTCTGTCCATGAAAACAGCTGCGAGTTTTTCTCTCTTTACTTCCATGTTGTCCAGCACCATGTATGTATTTGGAGGCTTCAACAGCCTCCTCCTGAGTGACATCCTGAAGTTCACACCTGAGAGATGTGAGGCTTTTGACAACGCGACGTCCTGCCTGCGGGCAGGTCCTGGCGTCAGATGCGTGTGGGCTCCCAGCCCTCCTCGCTGCATCCCCTGGGAAAATGCAGCAGTGGAGCAGCAGCAAAAGGTCTTTGAAGACTGTCCTCCCAAGCCAGGTATGTGACATGTTCTTTCTATTGCCTTTTCTGAAGGGTGTGCAGGGTCTTTTTCTCTTTCCAAATTCTGTCACGTGTTAATTGTATGCCATTACAATGTCAGGTTTTAGATGGGGGGCTGTGGTTGTGCTTCCACGTGTCCTGGGAGCCCTTCCTCTGACCAAATGTCATGGAGATGTGGAGAAGTTTCTATCTCCTGCTCCTGAAGCTGCTTGTTCATGAGATCTTCTTCCTACCCTGCTTCTTGGACTTACTTTTCTATCCCTAACAAGCATCACCAGCCAGGAACCAGGTCTGGACCATCATTCTGTAAATGTTTGTTCCAAGAATTGACCTTGTGAGAGCCAAGAATTTGCTGGTGAACACCACGGGGTGAGGAAGAGCATCCGGATCTGGTGGAGTTTTCCTGTACTCTTCAAAAGAGACAGCAGGAATACTGCTTTAGGAAAAGTTACTGTAACTTTTTGGTAGGGGGTTGGAGCCGGATGATCTTTAAGGTCCCTTCCAACCCAAACCATTCTGGGATTCTATGATTCTATTTATAGAGGCAGACAAAATGAATGAATGTTTTAAGGTCTGATTCCTGTATTTCTCCATAGGATAATTTTAAACAGCTTTATCCTGATACATTCATTGCTCTGAATTGATTATACAACTCTTGATTCTGTAACAGATGTGCAGCCTTTAATTATTTAATAGAAACTGATGTAAGGGGACATTGCCTTGCTGGGCTCTCAATGCACCATAAATTTTCACAAAACACAGGCAATAAATAATTGGAAAGATGAAAGAAAAGTTCAGGCTTCACAGGGAAATGCTCCACTTGAAGGCCTGGTTTGCAGGAAGATGGGCCTGTGGTGGGAGATGGCCACTGTCCTGATGGAATATCTTCTGGCATCATTTTCCCGGGCATTAGCGTGTCTTAATTCATGTGCTTCCATGTCTTGGTGCATTATTTTCTGGTGGTGTGTTTTAGGGCTCCTTGGGCACTAAAAATGATTGCTGCTGTAAATAAAAGCAATTTTCTATCAGTTCAAACACATGAAAGTACCTGATTTTAGCTGCTAACAGAAAATCTACAGGCACTGCTATTTGGTTGTATCTTTTGCTGTAAATAATCAAGTTCTTAGAGCTCTGTCAGGAAATGCCTGTTTTTGGTCATGCAGGTTTTTTTCTTTAATAGTTGTAGACAATGAAAAATGTGATCAGATTACAGACTGCTACAGCTGCACAGCCAACACTAACAGCTGTCAGTGGTGTTCTGACCAGTGTATCCCAGTACACAACAACTGCACAGAGGAGCAGGTAATGGCTCTTAACACTTCCTTAGTTTAAATTTACCCCTTGGAATAGCAAATGTTCACATGTTTTCATCTGTCAGTGTTATGATCCCTGTTTTGTTATTCCCAGTGCATGTCTAGCTCAAAAGTGCTACATGCTTGCATTCTTTCAATTTGATCCAAGGGTTTTGCATGGTATTTTCCAATGAATTTAGGAGGATGGCTGTGGGCGGGAGAAGAGGTGGAGGTTTCACTATGGTATGATTATTCATTAATCACATTTTGGGTTTGATATCAATAGGGCTTTCCCTAGGAAAAACAAAATAACCCTCTTGTAAAAGCTTTAGTACAGAAAACATGTCAGGTGGTGTTTTGGGGGAATATCTTGGATAACCAGTCCAGGCTGTGCCAAGTTCCATGGCTTTTGGATATCTAAATTGCTCTGTTGAGCTGGACTGTGATATTTAGTGTTGTAATTATGGCTGTTATAAACCCACATGGGTTGGATATCGGAAAAAGCATCACCTGTGTATTTCTTTTAGGTTCCTGTTACTCTCTATGACAATTGTCCCAAGGATAATCCTGCCTATTACTGTAACAAAAAGACGAGTTGTAAAAGCTGTGCCATGGATCAAAACTGTCAGTGGGAACCTAGGAATCAGGAGTGCATCGCTTTGCCAGGTAGGTACTGGTGGCATAACCCAAATTCACCCAGTCCAAAAGTTGTTGCAGAGTGTTTTTTTAATTTTTGTTGGTTTTACCTCCAAATCTGTAATTTTTAGTGTTAAGGTGGAGCAAATAATGTTGTTTAATCATACCAGCTTTGGTATGAAACTTAATTTGTAGTAAATACAGCAAGTCTGCTGGAATATTTTTCAGTCCCAGTTGTCTGAAGAGGACTATGATCACTCATATAATTGTTAGGCTGTATTTCATCTCTCCCTTTTCATTTGATAAAAGCTGTTGATAATAGGCTTCTGCAAGATATTAGGTTTAATAATGCATGCTATTTAATTTAGGAACTAAAATTGTGCAAAAGCATAATGACACATAGTGGACAAATGAGGCAAGTAACACCTGAAGTGTTTAAGGAAAATTCTCCTATTAGAGTGTTTCCAGTGGAGCTCACAAGAGTTGGTTATTAGTTCCCTTGCAGTAATTATTTTTTTTTATCTCAATGACTGGGAGAGAAATACATGATCTCCAGTGATTAACATTTGTAGGTAATAAAGTGTAGAGAAAGAGGAGAAAAGAAAGCCCAGGATATTTTAATGGACATGGAAAGCCTTCCCCAAGAAACCGGTAGGTCTGGACATGTCCAGGTCTGGTGTTTGCTAGTTTGCAACAGCTAAAAATTGAGGAGACTTTGAAGAAGAGCAATGAGAGTGAGAAAAACATATTTTAGTGAGATAGACAAAGAGCTTGGTCTGTTTTATTTGATGTAGAAACGGTGATGACTTGATCATGTGTGTAAAAAGCTCGTATGAAAAATTGACACTTGAGAGCTTTTCCATCTGCCAAATCTGAATTCACACTGGAAATGCCCATCACGGTTTTTTCTGTAAGGGAAATAATTCATCCAAAGTGTAAGGAGTTCTCCAGTAGTGGGGTTGTGCTCAAGATGAAGCAGGGAATGAAGCAGGGATTAATCCTGGAAGTTTGTGCTGTGGAGAGGATTAGCCCAACAACCCTCTCCTGCCAAAAGGTCCCCTGACAACTGTGGGTGAATAAGTGGCTTTAAGACATCAACAAAATACAAGTTTGGTTTCTTTTCCTCTTTCTCCTTCAACAGTTTTACTATTCAGTGTTGTAATAAGTGCTTTGATTACATACTGCAGGTAACTAAATGTTGATGTCGGACTTCAGCTCCCTTAAATGGATTTTCTTCTCCTCCAGTATTATTATGCATCAACATTTCTGAGCACACCTCTATGTCATACTGGTTTGGGATGGGGCTGTAGGTGTTTTTTAGTGGAAGAGAATAGAATCATTAAGGCTGGAAAATACCTCCGAGATCATCATCATCATCATCAAGTTCAACCTTTGTCCCAACCTCACCATGCCCACTAAGCCACAGCACTAAGGGCCATGTCTGCTCATTTTCTGAACACTTCCAGGGGTGGGGACTCCACCACTCACCTGGGTAGCCCCTTCCAATGCCTGACAATCCTCTCCATGAAGAAATTTTCCTTATTACGCAACCTAAACCTTCCCTGGCCCAACCTGAGGACATTTCCCCCTCTTCCCTGGGAGAGGAGCCCGACTCCCCCCGGCTGCCCCTTCCTGTCAGGGACTTGTGCAGAGCCACAAGGTCCCCCCTGAGCCTCCTTTGCTCCAGGCTCAGCCCCTTTCCCGGCCCCCTGAGCTGCTCCAGCCCCTTCCCAGCTCTGTTCCCCTCCCTGGACAGCTCCAGCTCCTCCAGGGCTCTCTTGGCCCAGAGCTGCCCCCAGCACTGGAGGTGCCCCAGCAGTGCCAGCACAGGGGACAGGCACTGCCCTGGGTCTGCTGCCACTCCAGTGCTGGGACAGCCCAGGGGCCACTGGCCTCTTGCCCACCTGGGCTCATGTTTTTTCATGGTTCTTTCACTGCCTTGATTGTTGGGAAGGTCACCTGCATCTCTGGGTTTACTTTCTTTTCCCCCCTTGTCCCCCAGAAAATATCTGTGGAACAAACTGGCATTTGGTTGGCAACTCCTGCCTGAAGATCACCAATGCTAAGGAGAACTACGATCATGCCAAACTGTCCTGCAGGTCCAATGGTGCTTTATTGGCTTCTCTCACCACCCAGAAGAAGGTGGAATTTGTTCTGAAGGAGCTGCAGAAGATGCAGTCTTTGGTGAGTGCTTCTCTTGTATGTCCCTTGCATAATAAAGCTGTGGCTGTGGAGGAATCCTTGCCGGGGTATTGTGTGCTTTGTACACAACAGAAATGCCTCTTAACCAAAACCAACTGATTTTCTTTTGAAATTCAGTGTACTCTCTAGGTGCTTCTGAGCTAAAATTGTAGAGAATGTAAATGGGAAAGATAAATATAAACATACACAGTGCCTTGGAGATATCACTTTCTGTTCTGGAATCACACCTGCATTTCCTCAGTGGAATACAGGACTGCAGCAGGAACCCTCTGGTGACTTGTTCACAGTATTTTATAAATAAAGGTCCCTTTGGGGCACTGGAGGTGCTTAACGTAAAGTATTGAGTTATTTACTACACTTAGAAAAGCAACTGTTTAAAATGTCACCTTCTCATTCCACAGAGCTGCTTGGCTTATTTGGCATTATTTGTGTGTGATTTAGTGGCAGGTGCTTTTCTGTCAGGCCCAGGGAGAAGTGAATTGGAATTTTTCCCTCTTCATGCATCAATGAAATAAATACATCTTTTTTCCAGTCCCTGGGAGAAGCAGGGAGATGTTCAGGGCAGGTTGTGTAGGTGGTGCTACAGCCCTGACAAAGAATGATGCTGTGCATCTTTTCTAAAATCCTGGATTAGGCTGGACAGCTGCTGTGGCCTGATGGCACATCAGAATAACAACTCCTGGGTCCCAGAGGCCACTTTGGGAAGCATTTTCTCTAGAAAAAATGAGGCTAGAGGGAATAGGATTGCTTTTTTTCAGGGGAGAACATGCTTCAGTATTTAAGAGAAATATTCCCCTATTAAAGCAAGAACATTCCTTGCCTTGATTCCCTTTGTAATTTTAAAGTGGAATTTCAACAATTACAGTGTTTTAGAGGGGAGTCGATTCAGCCAAGGAAAGGTTAGGTGCAATTTAAGCAAGATTGTTCATTAAATCTTTTGTAAAATGAGGAAGCCAAGCCTGGGATAATGTAAAGATATGTGATTCTGACAGCTCCAGGTGATTCTGGATATTCCAGTAGTTGAGTGTAGAGTAACTTAAAATTCGTAAAGGCACATGGTAACCCTTCCCTCATAGTGTTTAAATCTTTACACTGTGTAAAAAAGAATTGTTAATTTACCGGGCTTTTTTCCACCTACAGAGTACTTTGAAAATTGAGCTGAAAGAGACTATGAGCCTGTTTTAATGGATATTAGTATAGAATGCTTGTAAGGTGGGAAACTGCATCCTGAGCTGATCCCAGAGTGTGGGCAGCAGGGGAGGGGGGAAATCTGCCCCTCTGCCCTGCTCAAGTGAGAGCCCACCTGCAGAGCTGCCCCAGCCCTGGGGCCAACAACAGAAGGATGTGGAGCTGCTGGAGAGAGCCCAGAGGAGGCCCCGGAGCTGCTGCAGGGCTGGAGCCCCTCTGCTCTGGAGGCAGCCTGGGAGAGCTGGGAATGTTCCCCTGGAGAAGGGAAGGAGCCAGGGAGAGCTCTGAGCCCCTTGCAGGGCCTGAAGAGGCTCCAGGAGAGCTGCAGAGGGACTGGGGCCAAGGCATGGAGGGCCAGGAGGCAGGGAATGGCTTTCCACTGGGAAAGGGCAGGGCTGGATGGGATGTTGGGAAGGAATTGTTCCATGGGAGGGTGGGGAGGCCCTGGCACAGGGTGCCCAGAGAAGCTGCATCTACCCCATCCCTGAAAGTGTCCAAGGCCAGGCTGGGTGGGGCTTGGAGCCCTGGTGGATGTGCTGGGGGAGGCTCTGCTTTGCAGTTACTCCTTGTTCAAGTAAACTGTATGTAGATGTTTAGTAATAACAAGAAAATATGTTGGTGTTAGCACAATATGCTTTGTAACCCTGTTGTTGTTGGAAGCTGCAGCTCTAGGGTATAAAAGCGCATAAAATCATTTTGAAGTAGGTGATGTTTACATATTTTAACAGTAAAACAAGATGCTATTGCAGTAGAGCTCAAATGCTCCTCCCCAAAATGAAAGTGTGCCAAAAAATAAATTGCCAGTAGAAATAGTTGTCTCATGGGATCTTTATATTAAGAAGTTTGTGGACAGCAACCCTAACTTAGATTTGACCTGCTCCTTTATTTCTAGCCCAAAACTTTGACTCCGTGGGTTGGATTGAGGAAAATCAATGTGTCGTATTGGTGCTGGGAAGACATGTCTCCCTTCACCAACACCCTCGTCCAGTGGCTTCCCAATGAACCAAGTGATGCTGGATTTTGTGGATATTTAGCTGAGCCTTCCCAACAGGGACTGAAGGCAGCAACGTGTATCAACGAGGTCAACGGCACTGTGTGTGAGAGGCCAGGTAACAACAGCTGTCTGGTTGATGTATATTTCTTAGAGAGTAAAGAGAATGCAATTTTTTGCATTTCAACCCAGCTGCATCATGACTTTGCCGAAGAAAAGTAGTTCTGAACTCGTGTCTTGTGGACATATTTCATGCAGGAACTAGAAATTTTAAAATTAGCTCAACATTTATGCTGTTAACTGTAAAATATTTGAGGTACATTATTTTAATTATTTTCTTAATTGCATACCTACATGTGACATTTAGGTTAATTATGGTATGGAACAATCTCCTGTTTAAAAAAACCCAAACAAAGTAACTTTCCAATTGAATTCCTCATTTTCCCTGCTCCTGCTATGTAGCAGAGGAGGATTTTGTCAAAGTTTGAAATTAATTGGCCAAGACACTTTGGAGATATGAGAACTTTGAAAAAAGGAAGCTATTTGCTTTTGGGAAAAGTCTTCCAGCTTTCTTGAAACTGCATATCTTTTCAGATGGCTTGGTCTGTTAACTCTCCACTGTAGCTGATTATTTCTGAATACTAAGTAGTGCCTCTTTAAGTGTTAGGGAAGTTGGTTGATCAAATAAAAATTTTAAGTACATTACACCAGTTGAAATCATTCTTTGTGGAAGTGCAGGATGTGAATCCTGAATGTGGAACGTGAACTCAAAATTCTGTATGTTTTCACTTGTAGCACTTGGGTTTAAGCTTTACCTTGTTTTTTATGGTGTGAGAACAATCACTTGAAGCAAAGTTTAAAGCATTGGCTCACACTACAAACTGCTGAGTTAGTTCTGCTTTGAGTGCTCATTTATGTCTGGAACTGATCAAGTCACTTAAAACATGTCCCTGTGTGCTCATGTAAAACATGGGGATTCTTCCCTGTGCTTTGCTGGGGAGGGTAACTGAGGAATACATCAACAGAGCTGGAGAGAAAAAGAGACCACTCTCATAACACCGTTCCCCGGAGAAGCTGTGGCTGCCCCATCCCTGGAAGTGATCAAGGCCAGGTTGGATGGGGCTTGGAGCAGCCTGGGATAGTGGAAGTTGGCCCTGCCCATGGCGGGGGGTGGGATGAGATGTTTTTTATGGTCTCTTCCAAGCCATGATTACTTCTGGAAGAGAACTGATTATTGTCCTCCCCCCACAGCCAACCACAGCGCCAAGCAGTGCCGCACGCCCTGCGCGCTGCGCTCCGCGTGCGGGGAGTGCACGAGTGGCAGCTCCGAGTGCATGTGGTGCAGCAACATGAAGCAGTGCGTGGACTCCAACGCTTATGTGGCCTCCTTCCCCTATGGGCAGTGCATGGAGTGGTACACCATGAGCAGCTGTCCACGTAAGTGACCGCTCCTGGCTCCTGGGGGCGGCTGGGCGCTTGTGTTTTGTTGGTAAAAGTCATTGAGACCCACATGGGTTGTGCTGAAAATCCCCTGGATGAGAGGAACAAGACCAGGCTGGATGGGGTTTGGAGCAACCTGGTCTAGTGGAAGGTTTCCTGCCTGTGGCAGGAGGTGGAATGACACTGTCTGTAAGGTCCTTTCCAACCCAAACCACTTTGTGATTGCCTGATTATCAAATCCAAATTAGGGTTTACACAAGTGTTTTACTCAGAAGTATTGTCTACTTACAGACTGTAGTAGGAATTTCTGCCTCATTATAAATAAATGATTTACTTTTTTGCCGCTTTTAGGTAGATGTAAGTAAACTGCAAAAGCTTCATGGCACTTTGGAATGCTGTGTTTTCTTTTCAAACTTGGGTAAAAGAGGCAAAAAACTTAAAACAAGTGAAGATGTAGAAATTATTTGATTTATGTTGAGTTCTTTAGAAGTTGGGTGTGAGTAGGGCCATCACCAGTAGCTCAAAGTGTTACAAAATAAGAGATGAAGAAAATAAATTTAAGGAACATGGGAGTGTGAACTTCCCATATTGCCAGAGGTCAAAAGTTGGAGGAAGAATCAGGCAGGACATGAGTAAGCTAAAATAATGGACAACAATGTTTTTCTACTACTCTTTTTTACTTTTTAAAGGCAAATATTGTCAATTTAAACATCAAAATAGAAAGTCTGCTCATTTTGCATCACAAAGAATCCAGAAAATATTTTTCAAGATGGTCTGGGGAAAGGAATAGAAAAAGTTTTCTGTATGTAAAGAGTTTGTCACCCCTAAAATCCAATCCCATTAGAGAAAGGAGGGGCTAAAGGGTGGAATTTTATTCTTCTACTTGTATTCTATGCTTTTTGACTTAGATAAATACTTGAAATAATAGCATGTGATACTGAAATGTGGCAGGAAGAGGCTCAAAGTGACTAAACCCGCCAGTTTTTAGCCTTTGCTTCCAGATGGCTCATTTGATCATCTGATCTATTAAAAATCAATCGGAGATGTTTTCTAGAGGGAACATTAACCTCTGGTGTTAGAGGGTGCTGTGTAGTGGTTTGAAAAACCTCTGTGTGTGTTGTGCTGCTTCGTAACTCACTGATTAATGAAAACTTTTTTAATAGTTATTTTAGATTCTGGAATAAATATGCTGATAGGAACAAACATGTTACTGTGAATATCAGAATAAATATTTCTAGATTTGATGAGATAAATATTTTGTTGAGGTAAAAATACAAGGTTTTTTGTGTTTTTTCTTGCTTGTGTTTGACACATTGATTTATTCCACAATTCCATGTTTGTTTTTTTATAGCTGAGAACTGCTCAGGCTACTGCACATGTGCTCAGTGCTTGGAGCAACCTGGCTGTGGGTGGTGCACAGATCCGAGCAACACTGGGAAGGGGAAGTGCATCGAAGGCTCTTACCGGGGTCCTGTCAAGATGCCGACCCCATCCACTCCAGGGAAACACAGCTTGGAGCCTGTCCTTAATGTCACTATGTGTCCTGTGGAGAACAGCTATAACTGGTCCTTTATTCAGTGTCCAGGTAAATGAGCGGTGCTTAATTGTCCAAAATTTTGATTAAATGCAAGGGGAGAGAGTTTTTAAGGCTATGGGGATGTCTGTGTTCCCTCCTGCTAATAGAGGGAGGAGAGGAGTGTAGAATATAAGTAGGAACTACACAGTTGGAGATGGAAGGAGCTGTGCAGCTAAGCTGCACAGGTTTGCTGCATGAAGACATTATTATTTCTTACTTGAGAGAAATAATTATTTTCCCTACAAACCTTTAATGAGATTTTAACTTTATTTATTTTAAGGCTGTTTGAAAGAAAGGCGGATCTTCCTTTGAAGGTTGTCTTAAGTTTTAATAATACTTAGGTTGGTTTTTAACTAATGTTTTTGACACAAAACCAGCACTTCCCTCCCCGTTCCTTGTAAATCCACCCCACCAGCAGCTTCCAGTCCAACGTGTGCGTAATGTTTTGCAGTTCAGTTTTCTGTGTATTGCATTCAATTTCAGTTTTTTGATATACACCTGTCTTTGGCTCCACGTATCGCTAGCAAGAGACAAGAACCTCTTGGGACGGTGAATGCAACGGTTTCATTTATCTTCTGCACAGTGCAGACTCCTGAGCATCTCTGTGAACTATATTTGAGCACCAATACTCACCATTTTCCTGTTCTCTTCAGCCTGTCAGTGTAATGGGCACAGCAAGTGTGTAAATGAGAGCATTTGTGAGAAGTGTGAAAACCTGACCACGGGCAAACACTGTGAAACGTGTATCTCGGGCTACTACGGGGATCCCACCAACGGCGGCACGTGTCAGCGTAAGTGCTGCCTTAGAGCTTCCTGCACTGAGCTTTTCCATGTTTTTCACTCTTTGCTCATTCCTTCACTATCTTAACACAAATTATATCCTGATAATTCATGTTTTCTTTCCTGCAGGCAAGGCTCAATTCTTGTTTCTTCAAATCGAAGACACTCAAACTGCCGAGTGAAATTACTTTCATTGCCCATAAAGATGATTTTATACCCTCCTTTCTAAACTTGGAATGACCACAGTGAAAAATGTTTGTATTTTAGTGTTTGATGATCCTGTTTTTAAAAGAAACAGTGTTGATCCGAATGTCTTGAACAAATGTCTGCTTATCTAAGTTTCACCTTCTATTCCATTTGGTTAATGTGTTGTGTGTTTATAGTTAAAATTGTCTGCTTCATAAAGGCTTGCCATGTTTCACTGAGGACTTGGCTGGATTTCAGTTGAGGATTAGGAGAACCCTGTTAAAACTGCATTTCAGTTTGTAAAGTCATTTGAGACTCTCTGGCACAAAGAACTGTTTTCAGTTGTGCAAGATCCAGGTAGCAAACTGGGAAAGACCAATGCATTTAGTATTGAGAAATATACATGGAAGTCTTGGAGTTTTGACCTGCAACCTTGTGACATGGTTTTGAACTGCTGTGAATTTTTCAGTGTTGTGGCACTGGAGAGACCAATTGTAAACCAGAATCCAGCTGTGAGAGGGTGCAGATGTGCAGATGTGAGGAAAGGTGCTTCTTTCTCCTAAGAGATTTAATCACAGCATCGTGGAATTGTTTGGGTTGGAAGGGACCTTAGAACTCATCCTGCTCCAAACCTGCTGCCATGGGCAGCGACACCTTCCACTATCCCAGCTGCTCCAAGCCCCATCCAGTCTGGCCTGGAACATCTCCAGGGATGGGGTAGATGCAGCTTCTCTGGGCACCCTGTGCCAGGGCCTCACCAGCCTCCCAGGGAACAATTCCTTCCCAAGATCCCATCCATCCCTGCCCTTTCCCAGTGGAAAGCCATTCCCTGCCTCCTGTCCCTCCAGGCCTTGTCCCCAGTCCCTCTGCAGCTCTCCTGGAGCCCCTTTAGGCCCTGCAAGGGGCTCCCAGCTCTCCCTGGCTCCTTCCCTTCTCCAGGGGAACATTCCCAGCTCTCCCAGGCTGCCTCCAGAGCAGAGGGGCTCCAGCCCTGCAGCAGCTCCGGGGCCTCCTCTGGGCTCTCTCCAGCAGCTCCACGTCCTTCTGCTGTTGGCCCCAGGGCTGGGGCAGCTCTGCAGGTGGGCTCTCACTTGAGCAGGGCAGAGGGGCAGATTTCCCCCTTCCCCTGCTGCCCACGCTGGGGGATCTGCCCAAGGCATTGGGGGTTTCTGGGCTGGGGCACGTCCAGCTCTCATCCACCAGCACCCCTAAGTCCTACTCCACAGGGGTGCTCTCCAGCCATTCCCCACCCATCCTGTGTTTGTGCTCTGGCTTGCATCAACCCAGGTGCAGGATCTTGCACTTTGCCTTGTTGAAATTCATGAGGTTCACACAGTCCCATGTCTCCAGTCTGTCCAGGTCCCTCTTGATGCCATCCAGGTACCGTTGGATGCTGTGTAGGTCCCTCTGGATGTCCCCCCTTCCCTCTAGCATGCTGACCATACCAGTTTGTTGTCACCAGCAAACTTGCTGTGGATTCCTCAATCCCACTGCCCCTGTCCCCAACAGAGATGTTTAAACAGCCCTGGTCCCAGTGGATTATGTTAATGGAGTATAGTGAGGTGGAATGAGACAATTAGATACAGTGGTGGGAGAGGTAGAATAAAAATAACATTGCTCAGAGTAGCGTCAGTACTTCTGTGAAATGAGTGTGGGTGGTTTGTGGCCATCCTGGAAGATCAAAGCAGAGGTGATTAGTGAGCGGACATTGAAGACTTTTTGTTGCTTCTTTCAAGTGTGGAGACAATCCAGTAGAAAATAATTGAATATTCATTTAGTGTGTTTACTGGAAGTAGTGATGACCTTTTGGATGAAGATGAGAGTCAGTAGCTGGAGCATGGAGTCCTGTTTCCTCAGGCAGGAGGAAGGTGGTGATGGTTGAGGCTAAGAAGAACTTCCCAATGGACAGATTCGAGGAAGGGGGTGAAAAACTCACAGGGATACAGCTGCCTCCCTTAGAGAAAAGGGATATGGAATTCCAACAGACAGCATGGGTACAAAGGAGAAGGTGCATCCCTGACACTTGATTTCACAACATTATCTGCCAGATTAAATACTGCTGATACTCATAAACTCATTTTGGGTGAAGATACTCTGAAATGCAGTAATGAATAAATTGAGGCTGAGTTGCCTGAGAAAATACAGAATTCTACCCTGAGCTTTCAGGTTTAATCATTGGATCACAACGTGCCTGTTGTTAGGTGTTGCTTTTCTATGTGTCTGCAAACGGAGAGTTAAGTTCCTTTGGACTCTTGTGCATAAGGATTGTCCCAAAATAGTTTGTTGTTAGATAATGAATGACAGACTGAAATCATCCAGATGCCTGAAAAAGAAATTAGAAAATGTGTTGAGAGGTTGTGGAACAGCATTCATTCCTTATCTGATGGAACCAGAAGCTCATGTCAGAAGTGCTTTGCTCTCAAGTGCTTTGGGCCCAGGTTTTTAATTTGCTGTGATTTAACACTATTTACTGGGAAGGGGAAAGAATGAGGGAAGCAGGAACCTGGGCAGAAAGACTGAGATGGATTGGGAAAGGGAAAGCAAGAGCAAATCACCCTATCTGATGCAGCCAGGCTGACTGCTGCCCATTAGTTATTTTTGCTTGGTGAAAACCTTTCCAGAGGGGAATTCTTCAGATAAGGATTGGCTGACAGGCAGCAGAGCCAGCTCCTGTTTTCTCCCTTCTCTGAGCCATGGTCCCTCCATCCTTTCCCGTTAATAATGTGCTGATTTCACTCTTTTTGTGCATTTGTGAGCAATACTTTGTGCTGCTCTGTTTTTAGAGCCCACAGTCACAGGCATGCTGGAGGCGGTTGTTGTACACTCCAGCCTGACACACAAACATCTGTGTGTTTGCACACTCATTGCCTAGTGTGAGTCATGGGATCATGGAATGGTTGGGTTGGAAGGGTTCTAATAGGCCATCCTGTTCCACCCTTGCCATGGGCAGGGAAACCTTCTACTATCCCAGGCTGCTCTAAGCCCTGTCCAGCCTGGCCTTGGACACTGCCAGGGATCCAGGGGCAGCCACAGCTGCTCTGGGCAACCCTGTGACAGGGCCTCCCCACCCTTGCAGGGAGGAATTTCTTCCCCATATCCCATCTAACCCTGCCCTCTTTTATTTCAATGCCTTCACTCCTACATAGCCCTGTAAAAAGTCCCAACACAAGGTTATATTACTTGTGTTGAAAATATTTTGTCAAACTGCAGTTTTTTCTCTGAAAAAATTGTTTGCATCACATCATACACCCTGGTGTTGGCAGAGCTAGGCAGATAATAACTAAATGGCAGGTAAATCACTCCTCAGAGGTTGCTTTTAGGAAGTGTCTAAGTAGAAGAGTATTAATCAGGAAGGGCAGGAAATACAGCACATCAAATGTAAAAATAGCTGCAAGGTGCTTTCTCTGCCTTCAGGATTTTTCTGAATTTTCTGATTAAAGTTTCCCATGAAAATATGCTGGTGGGAGATAAGGAAGTTATTTGCAAGCGAAGGAAAGGCACTATTATGCCTGAAATCAGATTGCAGCTGTGGCAGTGCTTCCGAACACATCCATGCAGCCTTTGCTGGTGGCCCATGAGTTGCTGGTGCCACAGGCCTGCCTGTTTCCCTCTTCCAGGGCTCAGAGGGCCCTGCAGGGCAGCTAAAGCACGTGGCATGTAAGAATAGTGTTGGGCAGGTGGGTGACGGTGTTGCCATTGGGAAGCTGGACCCTCACAAATGTGGAAAGAGGAGTAACGATCCCCATGACCATCTCTGAATGAGTCCATGACCCATGGTTTGTGAAGAAGATGGAAGAAGGCTCACTGGAAGGTGGTTCATCATCAGGCTGTTACCATGATTCACAGTCAAAAAGCCATTTCCAGTGGTTTTGGGTTTCTGCTCCATCATCCGATTCTGGCGAGAAATTGTCATTTGTTGACTCCAGCAAGGTTGTCTAGTACATTCTATCAATAGTTTGTTTCCAAAGTTTAAAGTTCTCTGAAAAGCTATGAGAAAATGTCTCTTTGTGCATATTCCAGTTCTTTAGTAAATGATCTCCAGTTACAGGCTTGTAGGCAAGTGGATAAATGAATAAATTCTGTTGTTTTAAATGGGAATATTTGAGTGTTCAGTCTTCGTGATATGCATGTGTCTGAAGAGCAGAGAGGAAAGAAAAATTAATGTTATTGCTCAAGGTGTAGCAATCTGCCTCTAAACAACCTGAGGTTTAAAAATCAGGAGAAATTTCATGTGTATTCATCTTGAATACTGATCCAGCTTCACTTTGCTTCCCTTGTGCAAAGTGTAAGAAAAGAAGACATTCTCAATAGTACTAAGACTTATTTTTCTTTAAGTGGCTCTAATGAAAAGTGTGTTTCCTTCACAGAATACAATTATTTTGTTGAATTTTCATTCTGTCTCCTTGTTCCCACAATAGGCCTTTTAGCTTCTTCCTCTTATGTCTGTGTTGCTGCTTTGAAATCTCTCCCTTGCATCTAAGAAGCACAATTAAGTGTTGCTGATACAGTATAGCTTCCATTATGTGCCAACAGAAAGAAGATTTCAAAAGGATTCCTATAATAAGGTCCAAGGCTGGCAGAGATATTCAGGATTGGGGACTTCATGTCTAAGAATCTGCTGGTACATTGATTGGCATGACTGCTTAATGAGGAGGAATATGTCTTCTTAACAGGGAGGCTCCAGCCTTCAAAGCACCTTGTTCCCAGCAAGCTCAGGGACCATAAATGAGATCTTAGCTTTGTGTAGTTTTTTCCTTATATTGTACACTCTGCTATGTGCAGCTCCAGATGGATGCACCTTCACTGGCAGAACAACTACTAAAAGGCACCTGCATACTAGAAGAAGTTGTTAAATCTGTTCTTCCAGTGATAGTGAACGAGATATCGAAGTCAACTGGTTGTGTAGGCTTTGTTCTTATTTGTTGATTTGGTTTGGGTTTTTTTTTTTCATGTTTCTCTTCTACATCTTTATGAATAAAGGTCTCAAAGTGTGTCAATATGAGCATTTAGTTTAAATCAGGAGCATTTTTGTGAAGAAAATCTACTGTATGTCCCCACCATGCTACCTTGGATTGGATCTTGAGCAGACTCAGGTGTATGAGGTGGTCTGTTTTGTGCATATGCCGAACCTGAAGTTGTTCAGGGCTGTGCAGGTTTGCTTCAACCACAACTCGATGACATTCAGTGCAAAGTTATCCTAAAATATGTTGGGGAACGCACCCCAAACTAGTTCCAGCATGGACGTAATCATCTTAGCACCATTTGTTTTCTGCCGATGCTGTTGATAATGACATTATTTCCTCAATAGGACTGATGAGACATTATTTTTCCCAAGGCCTATTTATTTATTTCTAGAAAAAGCCCTTGAAGTCCCACAGGCTTTGTTTTATTTTCCAAACTCTTTTCTCAAGAGTTTTGAGTTTGGCTGAAATGTGTTAGCAAGCCCAAAATTATTCCAAATATTATCTTTTCCTTCCTAGTTATGATATCACCCCTGCTGTCTAACAACAGGAGAGGAAGTTAAATAAATTTTTGAGGCGAAAAAGCACAGTCTGATGATGATTTCATAGAAAACATCAGTCCTGGGTAGCTTGCGCTTGCTCGGTTTTGACGCACGGGTCTATTTTCATCTGCCTTCTGTAGCTCAAAGAAAGCAAAGAGCACCAAATGGGTTTTCATCTGCACAGTAATTGTTGATGTATCTCAGTTTGACAACTAAAGGACTTAATTGCTATTGAATTTGTTTCTTTTCTTCATTCAACGTTGCATCTTCTCCTCTCTCTTCTCAACAGCTTGCAAGTGCAATGGCCACGCGTCCGTCTGCAACACAAACACAGGGAAATGTTTCTGCACAACCAAGGGAATCAAAGGAGACGAGTGTCAACTGTGAGTTCATTTCCCTTTGTTATTTGAAATCAAAAATTTGTGCACATACCACCTTGGACACCCCCCCATTTTTTAATGGCTGTGTTTATGATGCCTCTGCTCATTTCTTCCTCCTGACAGTTGAGTGACTGCACCGAGGGTGCAGCCAGCCATGCTTCTCCTGGGGAGTATCATGAACAGAACAATTTCCTGAAGACTTCCAGTTTTAAAAACAATTCAACTGGGAATGTCACGCAGAAGGGATGGGTGAAAAAAATCCCCATCTCCCAAACTATACATAAAATCACAGAATGATTTGGGTTGGAAGGACCTTAGGGATCATCCTGTTCCACCCCTGCCATGGGCAGGGACCCCATGTACTATCCCAGGGTGCTCCAAGCCCTGTCCAACCTGGCCTTGGACACTTCCAGAGATCCAGGGGCAGCCACAGCTGCTCTGGGCACCCTGTACCAGGACCTCACCCCCCTCACAGCCAGGAATTCCTTCCCAGTATCCCATCCATCCCTGCCCTCTGGCAGTGGGAAACCATTCCCTGGCTCCTGTCCCTCCATGCCTTGGCCCCAGTCCCTCTGCAGCTCTCCTGGAGCCCCTTTAGGCCCTGCAAGAGGCTCAGAGCTCTCCCTGGCTCCTTCCCTTCTCCAGGGGAACATTCCCAGCTCTCCCAGGCTGCCTCCAGAGCAGAGGGGCTCCAGCCCTGGAGCAGCTCCGGGACCTCCTCTGGACTCTCTCCACTTTGTTTTATCCCTCAAGAGTTTCTTTTTAATTGGTAGATTTTACTGTCCGTGCTCTCTGATGCTGTTCTGTGGGAGTGTAAATATATCTGAAATGAGCCTTTGACATTCAAGCAGTTTAATGGAGCAGTTTTAGAGCAACAAATTTGCTGGAGGTTTCTCTGTAACATAACAGAAATGCTTTTAGTGTAATGTTAGTGGAAATAATTTCATTCCAAATAATTTCACTGCCAGGTTTATTTTTAAAGCATTGCTCACATGAATAAACGTTTATAGGATAGAAGCTGGAGTGGCCATAAATGACTTAAGCTAATCCAGTTCCATGCATTGTGAAGAGCTAATAAATACCTTCCAAGTGGATGCAAATGTTAATACCCAGAATTTTATACTTCATTTTTGCTGCATGTGAGTTGGACTTGCAGGGAACATGGGATTTCATCATCAACCCAGTCTAGCTCAGACATTCATCTTTAATTGTGTACTGTTATCAGCACAGGTTGTATTTACTGGTATTTAGTGGCTGGGAATACACAGAACTGCAAAAAAAATTCCATTTATTAAAAAATACGTATTCTTTTTAGGTGTGAAGTGGAAAACAGATATCAGGGAAATCCACTTAAAGGAACGTGTTACTGTGAGTACCCTTGGGATTTTGTTTGGAGATAAAAATTGTGCTTGAAATGTAAAATACCTTACTTAAAACTTGTTTTAGTTGCCTCAACATGTGTTTCAAATATGGGGGATTAAGGAAAGGACGAAAAAATAGCTTAAAAACCTTCACTTTTCTCAAATGCATTGTTTAAAGAGAGTGAAAATGCTTTTCTTGATAAGGTCTGTGTGATGATTGGATCTTTTGAACACTATTTTGAATGTTTTTCATACGACTGAGATGAAATCTGGTCTTTTGGAGAGCCCTCTAAACTATATTCATAGTAGGTAAAAAACAAAGAATGTCTAGAATTTGTAAAAATGCAAAATACTGTTTATTTTAAATTCTGGTCCATGTTAGAATGGATTTCAAAATTGCCACGTTTCCTCTGAAATGAGCAGTTGGATTCCCATGCAGTTCCAGAAGATCCTTTGCCAAGATTCAGATTACCTAATGGAAACTTTCCAGCTTTTATTTGCAAATATTAGCAATCAGCAGCCTGGCAGGCGTGGAGAGATGGAATCTTAAATTACATAAAGTCTCCAATAGTGGTTTTGTCCAGCACAGAAATGATCAACTGGCTGGTTTTGGCTTATTTGAATTCTGCTTGTGTGGCCAAACAAGGGCACTGCTGTCTTCTCATGACAATCTCTGTGTGAGAATGACCAAATTCCTTGCTGAAATGGCAGGGGTGTTAAATGGGCAAAAAATGGGGAAAGGCAAAACTTACCAACTCTTACAGGAAGAACCTTGGGCTGTCCAGATCCAGTCTTGCTGGGTTCTATTCCTTGAATATTTCTTTGTGCTGTGCATTATCCCCTTCCAAGTGGGAATTATACAGCTATTGAATTTTTCTGCTATTTCCTTAGATCACAGAGGTATTGCAGGCTGGAAAAGTAAATCTTTTGGCATGTTTTTTACAATGTATAGGTAGGATATTGATTTAGATAAAAGCTGGAGGCTGTTGCCTGGCAAGTATAAGCCACTTCTCTTCCCCCTCTAGGCTCAACTCCCAGAGTTTTTTGTTCCTTAAGTGGGATCATATGTAGGTCGGAGTCATTTGTAGCAGTGTCACGACTGTGACATTGCTACATTTGTAGCAGTGTCATGTCCTAGTTGTCCAAGAAACCCTTCAGTGAGATCGTGCCTTCCTTTACAGAAGTTACTTTATTCCAGGAGATGGGATAACTGTCTCCCTGCATTCCTTACAGATACTCTTCTCATCGACTATCAGTTCACCTTCAGCCTTTCCCAGGAGGACGATCGCTATTACACAGCAATCAATTTTGTAGCAACACCTGAAGAGGTAAATTTTCTATTTTCCCCTCTAACTTTGTCCTTTGTCTTCTCTTAGCCCTGGAGGCAATGAAGTGTTACAGTTCTGTGGGTCTCCAGGTGTAGTCTTGTGGTGTGGAGGGTGTGTCCAGGTCCCTGGAACAACCAGAGCTTTCTGACCTTGGCTTGGCTGTGCAGTCCCAAATCATCACAGTACAATTTCATAAGGAACCATAGCTGATTCTTTCCAGTTGTTTGAACAACCTCTGAGCCATTCCAGTTTTGTTAAAATCACAGAACAGTTTGGGTTGGAATGGACCTTAAAGATCGTCTGCTCCAAACCCCCTGCCAGGTCCTCTGCAGGGACACCTCCCACTATCCCAGGCTGCTCCAGCCTGGCCTTGGACACTGCCAGGGATCCAGGGGCAGCCACAGCTGCTCTGGGCACCCTGTGCCAGGGCCTGCCCACCCTCACAGGGAACGATTTATTCCCAATATCCCATCCATCCCTGCCCTCTGGCAGTGGGAAGCCATTCCCTGTGTCCTGGCACTCCAGGCCCTTGTCCAAAGTGCTTTTCCAGCTCTCTTGGGGCCCCTTTAGGCACTTCTTAGGCACTTTTCTTCTGCAGGCTGAACAATCCCATCTCTCTCAGCCTGTCTCCAGAGCAGAGACAATTTGCTTGTTTTCACCCCATATCTTGTGTCTCAGTTCTTCCTGTGATATTCTATATGTGTGACTTTCTTATTCTTTGTTAGGTTTTCCTTGAGGAGGAGAATGCTTCTTTCAGAAAATGTAGTATATAGTTTTTAGCTTGATGTATTTTCTTTATGTAAGTAACAAATTTCAGGATAATTTTTTGTAGTGAAGATTTCCTAGGAAACAGTACAGTAAAATTGCTTATCCTAAAAATGGGGTTTCCTCTTTGTTTTCTTCCTTTAGCAAAATAGAGACCTGGACATGTTCATCAATGCATCTAAAAACTTCAACCTCAACATTACCTGGTCCACAAGTTTTGCAGGTGAATTGAGGATGATCTAAGTAACTTGGGAGCTTCTTTATCAGTTTCTGACAAATGCAAATTTAACTGGGAAAACTTGGGGGGTTTTTAACTTATGTACTTTTTGCATAGTGTTCTTAAATAGTCAGCCTGAGGGGGGAGGTAAAATGTTTCAAAAACCTATGTTTTCAACTTTAACAGTGTATTTTGTAAACATTAAAAGTGCAAATTTTATTTTTAACATTGCAACATCTTGGCACAAATTGATTTTGATAATGCAGTGCATCTTAAAATAGTTGGTTTTGAATGAATAGTTAATTTTTTAACATTAGAATATAGGTTGGTTTGCCCTTTTGTTTGTTTTCTTAAATACACATTGAAACATCTTTTCTTGCTACTCCTTACAACAGCTGGCACGCAGGCTGGGGAGGAAATTCCAGTTGTTTCCAGAACCAATATAAAAGAATACAAGGACAGTTTCTCCAATGAGAAATTTGATTTCCGCAACAACCCGAACATCACATTCTTTGTTTACGTCAGCAATTTCACCTGGCCCATAAAAATACAGGTAAGAGCTGCTAATATATGTAAAATTATTTAAAGGTGCTTTTTTTGTTTCTCTCAAGGACTATGGCAGTTAGCTGTGCTTGGAGTTTCCAAGCTGAACCAGCCTTGGTGTAATCCCACAGCAGACAGAGTTTGATGTTCCTGGATAAGAGGAAGAAGGTGTGAGGCATCTTCTGATGTTGGCCTCAGCCCAGTGGATCTGAAGATGTGCTGTGAAATAAAGTGACACGCTTATTAACAGGGCTGTGTTTGACGAGGTGTGTGACTTCAGATTGATGATATTGATGTTGTAGGAAAAGACTGATATAGCTAAAGACGAAGCCTGGAAAGAGCAGACAGAGGAAATACTTTAGTGGCTCTTCAGTGTCTGGTTCTCAAAAGGCACAGCTCAAGGACCATCCCTTTTCTCCTGCTGCTGCCTAAGGCTGGTGGCATGTGCAGGACAAGAGGGACAAGCTCATTCTTTCACTTCATTCAGTATAGTTGGTTGACAGGCAGTGCCTTGGGTGTCAGGCTGGCTGTGGTGATGAAGCTGGTGCAGGAGAAGCAGTGGATGAAGCTTGGTGGTCATAAAATCAGACAGAATCACTCTGTGATGGCAGTCACAGAGACTCTGCAGCTGCTGAGGCAGCTCACAATTCACAGGAGCCTCGGCCTCCTTCTTGCAGTGGGCTGGTCAAGTATCAACCCCCTGTGTGCTCAGAGTGATGTGGGTGTTCTTTGAAGGACAAAATCCTTTGAGGTCTGGAACAGAGATCATGGAATGCTTTGCGTTGGAACGGACTGTAAAGATCATCTCATTGCACCCCTGCCATGGGCAGGGACAGCTTTCACTAGCCCAGGTTGCGCCAAGCCCTGTCCAGCCTGGCCTTGGACACTGCCAGGGATCCAGGGGCAGCCACAGCTGCTTTGGGCATCCTGTACCAAGACCTCACCACCCTCACAGCCGGGAATTCCTTCCCAACATCCCACCCCCAAGCTCCCCTTTCCCAGTGGAAAGCCATTCCCTGCCTCCTGTCCCTCCATGCCTTGGTCCCAGTCCCTCTGCAGCTCTCCTGGAGCCCCTTTAGGCCCTGCAAGGGGCTCCCAGCTCTCCCTGGCTCCTTCCCTTCTCCAGGGGAACATTCCCAGCTCTCCCAGGCTGCCTCCAGAGCAGAGGGGCTCCAGCCCTGGAGCAGCTCCAGGGCCTCCTCTGGACTTTCTGAGGACATGAATGTATCAGTCACTCTGTTCAAATGCCATCCTTGAACTAACTTCTGCCCTCTTAGCTCTTGAAATATTCTTCACCATCTTTATCTCACCCAGGAATTCCCATTATATTGATATCCATAATGAAACTTGGATTAGCTCTGTTCTGTTGCCTAGGTCTGTATAATAAATTATTTTTCCAAACAGAAGATAGTGAACTGTTATGGCACAGGTTACTGTTGTCAGCTCCACTGCTTGATCATTTCAGTTTTTCATTTACTAATTAAGTTCTTTCATTCAGCTTGTCTTGAAACTTTGCTTTCTCTAGAGGTCTTGGGAGGGGGAATATTTAGATTCTCCCTTCTTCCCTAAGTACAAGTTTTAAATGTTCCATGCGCAGCCATGCTCAGATGGTAAACTGCTTTAACAGCTTTATTCCAGAGGATACTATCTCATGAACCATTTATTTTGGAGTTGGGATGCATGTTGTGTGCTTTCCCTGGCTCTGAATGCATCAAAACACTTGAGTTCTGTCTCCACCTTTGTTGTGTATCTCTTGTAACTTCATTCCCATTAAACACTGCCTTGCACCCATGTTCAGTATCCTTATCCCTAATGAAAACTCTTAATACCTCTTTTTACAGCATCCCCTCTTCCCTTCCCCTCCTGGTTTTCTTTACTTGTATGCTTTGTTTTCATTTGCTGAGCTCTGGCACAGCTTGACTTCTGGCAGTTCTTATTTGATCTCTCTACTTCTTGCTGGCTTTAAAGACATTGCTAATGAATCCTTTCCTCTCCTTAATATGAAGTCTCTTTAATTGATCCTCATGTTCCTTTTGAGGTTAGCTCTGAGGATGCAGCTTTCAAATAGTTTTGCATCTTTGACCTGAGAGAAATATTTAGATGGCAGCTTTCCCATTCCCGATCTCCTTAGTCCACTTGATTTTACTGTTTGATTTCATTTCTCATAGTTAGAGTCAACTTTGATTCTGTTACAACACTTAACCTCTCTTTATCCTTAATTTAGTGTGAATGTGCTTGTATGCACTCAATCCAAGTTAATGTTTTATCACCAGCTCTTCTTAATGCCTTTATTACTTGCCAAAACAAAGTCTAAAATAGCATCAGCTCTCACTCATTGAGACACACTTTTTGTGAGGAAGTCTGGCAGCAACCAGGAATCTGTGGTCCATAGTATTTCTATTAGTTTCCTCTTCAGTGCATAGCTAAAAACCAGGACTGACTGTGTCCTTTCAGGTCTTGTGCAATCTGCCGTGATGGATTGAGCTTCCCTTAGTTGTAATCTGTGTTCCTACCTGTCCATTCCATACCCCAATTTTTTTCATTTTTGTGAAGTCGTGGCTCTCTGTAGTTTGTGTTCAATATGATAAAATAGAAGCTAAATCATGGTACAGGTTTTTGGGACAAAGATTTTTTTGACAAATACCTAGAGAAGCTGTGGCAGCCCCATCCCTGGAAATGTTCAAGGCCAGGTTGGATGGGGCTTGGAACACCCTGGTCTAGTGGAAGGTGTCCCTGCCCATGTCAGGGGGGTGGATTGAAATGAGCTTTAAGATCTCTTCCAACCCACCTCATTCTCTGATTCTGTGATTTTAAGACTTCCTGACTGTCAGTCCTTGACTCATCCCATGCTACATTCTTCTCAGGAATAGTTTTTATTTAGACCTTTTCCTCTCTGATTTATTTTTCCGAGGGGTTCATCCCTGATTTCACTGCAGAAAGGTTCCTGTGCTGTTGGGATCAGTCCTTCAGGGCAGACCGGCTTGTTAATTAAAACTCCATGTTGCAGTATGTGCAGGATGCAAACTGTTCTCTTATCTCCTAGCTTGTCTCCCACAGTATTTCGCATTGCAGCTACACTATTAAACTGTCACGCAGCTAGAGAACGTTTCAATTTCCCTTTGGAAATTACACTGATTTTAATAGAGTATGTCAAAGTCAGGAAAATTCTGCTCCTGCCAAGCTGCTGGAAATTATTCTGTCCTCATGTGTGTACATCACCTGGCAGCTCACGCATGTGTTTGGGCTGTTCCTGGGCAGTGCAGCATGTCCAAATCATATTTTTGGGGGTTTTTCTTTGTTTGAATATCTTAGTAAACTGTCCTTGTGCATACACTCATTTGTCCTGGCTTATTTTCAATTTCAGTACAACAGATGTATTTAAACATGAGTGTTTATACAAAATCTTGCAACAGAAAACTTCAGAAATGTAGTTTTTACTGCAAAGCAATTCTGTAATCCACTTTTTTTTTTTTTAAGTATTACAAGCTTTATCTTGAAATCCTTGATTGAAATCTGTCTCTTACTCAGTGTCCTTGCCTGTTAAAATCTGCACTTGGAAAGTATAAATGCTCCTTTGTGTAAGAGATGGCTGTGTCCCTGCCAGTGCTCAGTTCTGGCTCTTCTTTCCCCGTCTTGCTCCACCTCTTTTCCAAACCACTTCAGTTCATTTCTTTTTTAAAGTATATTGGTTTAGGATGTCTTTCCCTGCCTGGTTAATGACTTAAAATGATTACTCAGTAAAAGAACTAAAGCAGCAAATGCAGAAAGCCTTCAAAATACAGCAATCATCTTCCTAATTCCTCCTTTCTGAGCAGTTCCAAGCATGCAGGAGTTCACTTGAAGCCTTACCTTGCCAAGCTTTCCTGAAAATCCAGGTAAGGTCTTGTCAACAGTGTCTGGATATTTCCATTCTCTCTGCTTTGTGAGCTTTTCTTTGATGCAAACGTTGGACACATGGAATTTTGAAGCATTTAACAAACCCCAGCTGTTCACCTTCCTCTCTTCAGCTTTGCTCTAAATATTCCCTATCTTCCCCCAAAGTGGGAGTGCACCCTTTAAGAAAGGACATTAGTGGGCATTGAAGGGTTGAGCTTTTTTTTCACTTATGTAAATGTAACAGTAATCTTTTCCCCACTATTTTTGTTTGCTTAATCTTCATTGTGAGTTTGCTTTGTTATTCTTTCCAAATTTAGCTCAGATTAGAAGAGAGATATTGACTATAAATAATCAGCTGTACAGTAGCACAGTAAGAAGCAAAGGAATTCAGTGCAGAAACTTTCAGAGGAGTTCTCTTCATGGGTTTCAATGCATACAAGGTGAGCTCACTCTGAGGTGAAACTGCAGTTCTGGAGCTGACAAGTAGTTAATGGTGAGAATTTGAAACTCTTTGATACCTGTGTAAATGTCAGTAGGTTTTAACACTGTTGAAACTAGTATGTATTTACCTGGAGCTGATTCCAGTGAGTGAATCCCTCCCCAGAGTGTACAGGGGGGTGAAAATTCGATCTACTAATGCAGCAAATTCTCCCCTGGCTGTAAGCTTTCTGCTTCGTTACAATTTACTGCTGATGGTGTTTACTACCACTCACTAAATAGAAATTGGTGGTTTAGTCTTGTTTCATACCCAAACTATTGTTTACATTCACTAACATTCTGTCCCATTTGATATTCGATTTTTTCCTCTCAGATTCAGAGCATCTTGCATTGATCTCTATGTCCTGAGAATGTGTAAGACGTTTAGGAGCTGATTAAGGCAAAACCAGTTTGTAATTGTATCATTAACTGGCAATTGCCTCCTCTCTTTCCTTTGTGTTGGTTGAAGGATTTTGATTTGAACATGTTTAAATGTTAATTATGAACCAAATGCTTCAAGAAACAAAAAGAGGTGAAGGAATTTTGCAGCCCTTGCATACAAAATGTACCACTTGCAAAATCTCATTAGATATTCACTATATATAATTGTCTTGGCAGTTCATCGTCATGTTGGGCTTCAAAAAGTGCCACTGTAACTACGTAGCATTGCTGCATGTGCAGGGTGCTGAAGGCTGCAGCAGCATTGCATAGCTCCCACTGTTTGAAGAGTATTTGAGAACCAGTGGGAAACATTCAACTCACTTAAATTGTTGCCTTCCACTCAGATTTCATAAAGGCTGTAATGGAAAAATAGCTAAAATTGCCCCTGCTGCCTTCAATTTTAGTTTTTCAAACTTTCTTCCGGTTTCCTCTACTTGATTTATTTCAGGATGGTCTATCTATATAGTCTCCTTTATATCTGTATCCCTTTTTACACAGAAAGTTCATGGAATGAACAGGATTGGAGGGACCTTAAAGACCATCTATGGATTGCTTAACTCAGTCACATCATGTGTTGTCCTAATTATTCTATTTCCAAACATGCTGTTTACCCTGATAGGAAGATATTGGTGAACCCACTCAAAATGCTGTGTTGCTCTCTGGTTCATCTGCTGAAAGGGTGAATGGTGAACTGAAAGGTGGAAACAATTCATGTCCCTTCAGTGGATCGCAGCTGGCACAGGAAGTGTCAGGAGGTCAAGTGCAGAAACTGTAATGGGAGACCTGGAAATTGAAGACAGGCTCAAATGTGCTGTAATGAAACATAATTTGGTCTGTGGTGCTTTCTTTCGGCAATGATCCAGGTGACTGTCACAGGTGACTGTGTTTGGACTGGTACATAGAATCCTAGAATCACAGACTGGTTTGGATTGGAAGGGACTTTAAAGATCATCTCATTCAAACCCTTGCCATGGGCAGGGACACCTTCCACTGTCCCAGGCTGCTCCAAGCCCCGTCCAGCCTGGCCTGGAACACTTCCAGGGATGGGGCAGCCACAGCTTCTCTGGGCAACCTGTGCCATGGCCTCACAGGGAAGAATTTCTTCCCAAATCCCATCTAACCCTGCTGTCTGCCAGTGTGAAGCCATTCCCCCTTGTCCTGGCACTCCAGACCCTTGTCCCAAGTCCCTCTCCAGCTCTCCTGGAGTGCCTTTAGGCCCTGGGAGGGGCTCTAAGGTCTCCCCAGAGCCTTCTTTTCCAGGCTGAACACCCCCAGCTCTCCCAGCCTGGCTCTGTAGGAGAAATCCAGGTGTCACAGCTCCAGCTGCTCTGTACAGATCTGTTGCAGGTGCCATCCCCAGGAATGAGATGTCAGCCATTAGCTGATGTGCTCTTTAATGAATCCCCTTCCTTCGGGGCCCTCCTTCTCTGCCTTCTGTTGCTTTTCTTAAATTCCCATTGCCAGGGTGACTGCATCCAACTTTGGAAGGAAAACACTTGTTTTAGTGCTCCAGTGAAAAGCTGCGCTGCTGCATTATGTGAGATTTCTGATAGATCTGGGAGTATGACTGTGCTCCTATTAAATATTTCAGAACAGGCACTTTCTTGGATTCAAGTGCCTTGTATATTAGACCTGTGACTACTAATTTTTTTAAGACTTTTTCTTCTGTCCTGAGTTGTTTTAAGGGAATAGCTAAAGCTCTGTTGTTTCACAGGCATCAAAAGACTTCTCTGCCTCTCTCTGCAACCCAAGGGTTTGCCATAAGATTGTGTTATAGTTACTAATTGCCTCCTTCGACCTGGGAAAAAATTCCCACTGGTTTCCATCATATGCTGAAAATGTCTGTAGGTATGTAGGAGAGCAAATTCCCTTCACATCTCTTTGGCTTAGCAGAGCTGACAATGATGTTGGAAATGGGTCTTTTCCTTAGCCAGGAGGTATTTCCTGTTTTAGTAAGTAGGCAAAATTTAGGTGGAGCCACCTGGCGTCAGCTGCATTTCGGAGTCAAGATGAATTATACTGAGATTCTGCTGAGGAATGGGTCTTATTTTTTCTTATGCTGAACGTGGCTATTTAAGTTGGAAATATTAGCCAATATTTTACAAACTGCCAGGAATTACATTCCTAAGAAGACTCCACAATCCTCAGACAAAGCTGTCGATCTGATCTTTATCATTGTTTATGTCAGTGTTTCATTGCTGTTGTGTCCTGCAGTATGTAAATACTGAAACCTTCTGAAATTCTCATTTTTCAAAGTAAAGCTTCTTCATTAAAGCAGTTTTGATTTGAAATTCTTCTTCTAGTGCTCTTCCCCATCACCCTGCTAGTTTTATTGGCAACATTACCCCTAAAACAGGTGGTCTGCATTAGCAGGAATATTAATACCACTTTCAATTAAGCTTTAATTTTACTTGCCATTCATGTTTAGTGTAGTTCAGGAAACATTTGTTTTGTTCCAGAGCTAAATGATGGATGACACTTTGCCACAGCCAAGGAAAGATTTGGGGTACCTTTAGCTCCTGCCATCTGAGGAAGGGCCCAGAACAGAGCTGGAGGAACAGCAGATCTCACACATTCCTTTTATGTTAGGCTTTCAGCCTCTTTCAGGTGACATGGGTATTGCCAGCAGTGATGCTCTCTGCGTTTCCACTCTTTGAGGTTTAGAGCCTGACTAAAAGCCTTTGGTAATACATGGGAAAAGATCT